>NW_015505517.1:486566-549416 GCF_001515645.1 Sinocyclocheilus grahami | reverse complement strand
TATATATATATATATATATATATATATATATATATATATATATATATATATATATATATATATATATATATATATATAACCTCATTGGTCCACATTACTGCAAATTTAAGAAATACTGTATATTTGCTCAGCAATTTAATGAAATTTCATTCTTCTGTTACACATTCTGTTGCATGTCTAGGACAGCTTCCCCATCTGTCTCCAAGAAAGATTTCTATGCAACCTCACCATAGCAACCAGAATGGAGCACTGATTTGGACAGTTTTGTGTACATGCAAGTAAAACCCATAATAAGCAGTTGATTACAGTGAAAGTATAGATAGATAAAATCCCTTCTCTGTCAAAATTAAAAGATTATCATCAAACTAACATCTTCACTCCTCACCATCAGTAAGAATCAGAGATAAATCAACCCAGCATGGACAAAAAAACACACACTCCTACGTATAACAATGACCAGTTTATTTTACTCCTACATGCTTTTGCATGCGTGTCAGGCTGTGCTTGATTCACATGCTTACACTCATGCCCACTGAATGTGTGTGTGTGTGTGTGTACACTTAAGCCCACTCTCTGCGTGTGAGATCTTCTCCATTGCGATTTGAATGTGGGTGTTAAGTGAAGAGTAGGTTGTATATGATTGACATTGTTTTCACTGGTAGTGACACTTAACTGCACTTCAAATGAAGGAGCTTCATGTGTTTCCAGCAAAACTGCTTCGGAATCTCTAATAAAAACATCTTTGTCATGATCTGGAAACAATATGCAAATGAAAAAGCTGCAGGAATATGTAAACTATGTTTCACCAGCAACAAAATGATCTGAGGGTGTTCTGTGGAGCACAACTTCAGACAACCACTTTGAGAGACATACATCTGTTAGTTTTTCGCTTAAATGCAACCGAGGAATAAAAGCAAACATTTTGACAGCACTACTGTACTTCAAAAAGCATAATAAATGCCATTGAGATCCCTGGTGGTCTCCATCCATGGTCTCCACAGTCTACAGCAGGGCACAGCACACCTGATTCAGCTCTTCAGTCTGAGCCAGAGACTGTTTCTGACAGGACTGAGACAGGTGTGTTGACCCGCACTGGAATAAAGTCTTCCGTGAAATGCCGAACCTCGTCCACAGAGAGTGCGATGAGGGAAGTGTGGGGTGTCCGCAGTGGAAAGCTATTCGAGCAGGAGCTGCTGTTTTTACGGAACTTCTGATTTCTCTCTCTGGGCATTTCGTCGAATCTTCATTTCCGTGAGCTGGATGTAGCGGATGACATTTGTGTCTGTTCCACATGCATAGACAAAGAGGAAACGGCTGTTTTTACTGAGAAAACGCGGGCAGGAAGTGTAGTGAAATAAAAATCATTTCAGTTTTGTGATTATTTATTATTAATCTATCAGCACAATCACTGTTGTCCTGAAAAGCAGGTGTTTTGGTTTCAGAAGCTGCTTCTTGTACTTGCACCTGAACACATAACACTTGTGTAAGAGCTCAGATGAAGCCCTGAAATGCTGAGATAGTGTTTTGCGACTTAGTATAGAGTATAAAAGAAGATGATTTACACATAATACAGTATATTATCATCATACTGGCAAGTGAATCAGACTAGACTGGCATTTTCTAAAATCTTTTTCACTTGTTCTTTGAGATATTTGTTTCGTTGTAATATGACCTCATTGGTTCACATTATTGCAAATGTAACAATTACTTTTTACACTGTTTTTTGATGACATCAGAAAGATAATTGCGTTTGGTATTTGTCAAACTTTTTTTAACCAAGGACCTCTTTCGATCGGCCTCTTATAATCGAATGCATCTCACTCTTAATCAACTTTGCAATTCTCAACAAGATATCATACTTGTAACAAATAAAATGTTGCAATGTTGTGGTTCATTTCAGAGCGTGGTTATGTTCCAAAGCTAACATTTATAAAGGAAACTAAATGAATAGGAAATGTATTATGGAACCAAGGCCACTGGAAAAGTGAACATTTGGTGTTGCACTCTCATAACTTTCCGTGGTTGTGCAGTGAGATTTGAGACAGATTTCCGGAGGTCCATGAACCCTAGTGTAATGTGTGAGAGTTTGATCCGACTGACCTGTGGGCTGCTGTTTGTGTGACTCCTTCAGGTAGTGCAGGGCTTTGTTGAAGTCTCCCAGATGATAATATGCCACACCAGAGCGATACAGGGCTTTAAAATTCTCGCCCTCCTTTCTCAAAACCTTCAGACAGTACTCTTTCACTCGTTCATAATTCACTAGCTCCATCTGCAACAGACATGCTACATGCAAACACAGACAGAACGAATGACACCAATGCAAAATTGATGATTCGTGTTTATGATACTTAATCATGTTTTCTGCAGTTTAATAATCAAACGTAGGTATAAGACCTGTAATCTAGACAAACCATGACGTCATTCTACATGCAGAATTGAAGACATTCACTTCTTTTAAGGCATATTCAGGGTTGGAGAAACCAAATCTAGCAGTTTGCCACTGAAACCCAGCACTAATGTGAATATTATGCTCTGCTTGCCTTGCATTCAGTCTTAACAGGTGGAATACATAGAAAACAGTCCTAAGTGCACTGAAAATCCTCTGGTCAAAGTGGTGAAACATGATGTGCGTTCCCACCTGCCAGGCTGTTGTAGCACTCCAGCTCCGCGTTCTCCACCGCGCCTTTCTGCTCGTCTGTCAGGCTGGACTTGCTGATGCTGGTCAGGACGGTGGAGGGGGACTTGCTGGTGTCAGGGTCCCCCAGCACGCGACACAGACCCTTCATTTCCAGTAACGCGCGGTGGTACTTGCCAATGGCCTCGCGGTATTTTTTATCCTTGTAGCACTGCGTGCCCTGCGTCTTGAAGTCCAGGGCTCGTTTGACCAGGTCCGCCGGCTCGTTTTGGGGTTTCACCATCATCGTACCGCTCTGATGGGGCGCGTACTGCGGGTAGCGCGAGTCTCCGCGGCTCCGTCCACCGGGAGGCTGCGTGACGGTGGAGTTCGCGCTGCCGCTCATGACGCTCATCGTGCCGTTTCTCTTGCGTATCATTCCTTCAAATCTGCGCTGCTCCACGCTCATCCCACCGATTCGATAATTCTCTAAAACTCACGTTTCCGAGGTTCGTTCGTTGCCTCTTTGCGCGTTTACATGCCCGCGTGACGAGCACGTCTTCACGGTTCTGTTTTAAAGATGGATTCCCGGATTATTCACACACACAATACTGTGAATTTTCCCTCTTTTTCGCCGCCTCTTTCTTTTTTTCAGCAGTCTAGCGGAACGGACAGGGATCGGCACGTCCTGCTCTCACCAAATGACTCAAAAGGTAGTGAGCGAGCGTGCGCATGAAGCCACAGCTCGCGCTGCCCTTAAGAAATGCGGTCATCACGGATGGAGCGCGATAACCGGTCTGTCAGCCCCCCTGCGCGAGCTCTCGTTTCCATTGAAATCCAGCTGAGCGCAACTCAGCCGTTAACAAACGCATTTCACTTGCTCAAACGATGATTTCGTGTGACGTGATTTCTGCCCCCAGAACACAGAACAGAAAACAGCTGCTGCTGGACACTGAAAAGACTGAATTATCTTACTCTGATCTTCCATTGATTCAGAAGACCTGTTCTTCTCTTATTATGCTCACAACAAAGTTATTGTCAACCCACATTCATTTAATTAAGAAGTAATATGGTGAATATCTGCGTAATGGTATGAATCACTTTGGGAAACGTCATGTTTGTCCCACAGGTGTGTGTGTGTGTGTGTGTGTGTGTGTGTGTTGTAAGCGGGTGGCTGGTACGGTTGTTGTGTCTGGGTGTGTCGTGTGATCGCGGTAAATCGTGCTGGGTGGAGAGTTCTGCTTTACTCAGTCTGTTATTACCATACTCTCAAACACATGTGCATATCATATGCACATAAACTAGTAGAGTTCGATCTGTCTGAGAAAAAACAAGTGCTTTCTTTCTTTCTTTTCTTGTCCAGTATTTTTCTTCTACTCTCTGACGTTTTTAAGTTTTTTAAGTCCTTTTTCCCCATATTTTTTCACAACTATTCCCTTGACTGCTGATTGAAAGTTTCACGAATGTCAGATGTATTCACTTTTACTCAGCTTCTATAAAAATTATTGTGACTGCATGGTTGATATTACTTAAATATTTATATTAGTTTTAAACACGTCAATATAGGCTAGTAACTGGCAGAATCCTGTTCTACATTTGCTGATCAATATGTTTTAATTAAACGCATATTTTTCTATGTATATATGCATATATTTATTATTACTTCGGGGAATATATGCTATATATCCTGTATGTTGCCAAAAGATGGCAGGTTAGTATAGTTTGTGACTTTATTAGTTATAGACTTATAATTGCTCCTAATACCCTTCTTTTGATTATTTTAAAAAGAAATGTTCTGGATTATTTTACCGATGTCCTCGCTAGGTTTCTGGACCTTGATCATGTAAGGATCCTTGCTGTCTATGGAGGGTCAGAGAGCTCTCAGATTTCATCAAATATCTTAATTTGTGTTCCGAAGATGAACGAAGGTCTTACAGGTTTGGAACAACATGAGGGTGAGTAATTAATGACAGAATTTTTATTTTTGGGTGAACTAACCCTTTAAGGATTAGTGGCATTTGAGCTTGACTGGCCTTGGGGTTGTAAAGTATGACTGTGGCTCATGTAGATGAGGAATGTAATAGACCTTTTCTGGATTTTTATGGGTATAATCCTGTTTTTGCTCTGCAGGCATTATGTGGTGTTTTCCGCTGCACTGCAGTCATGGGATATTCTTGCAGAATTCTGCCTGCAGGGAGTCTGTTGGGTATTTTGTCCCTTCTGATGAATTCTTCTGTAGTGATGATGTTCCAACCAATGGGGTTTTAATTAGATCCAGAGGCATCTTTCCTAATTCTTGCTCTATAGCCTACATTATTAAGAATATTATTATTTTTGTCTTAACTGAACTCATTTAAAATCTAAAATGTTGTAGGCCTACATCATTGTGTGTGTATGACTGAACACTTCATAAGGAGAAGCGAGCATTTTCAACACTGAATTTTAACCATGAAACGAAATAGAAAGGCATGTTAATTCATAACTTTGAAATGGGTTTCTTTTGACTTATTTATTTGTAATTTATTATTATAATTTTTTTATTGCTGAAAACAAGAACATACAAAACAGTACAAAATGCAAAATATCAACAGTAGTGACACTTGAAGGACAAGATTTTGCCAGAATTTTCGATACAAATGAGAAACATTATATTTGGGTATTTTGACTTAGACCCCACAAAAGAAAACATTTGTTTTATTATAAATTTAATTATTTTCTTAAGCAAATTTTACATTCACGATAGCAAATTCTCAAATTGTAAACCTGTCTTTGTGGTCTTTTTAATGGTTTCTTTTGACTACTACATGGAGAAATTAAAAGGGAAGCGTCATAGAGCGTCGACAGTTATTGCGTCATCAGTCTGCGTCAGAGTGCGAAGATGGCGTCGGTGGATTTAAGAGGTAGTTTGTTGCTTTCGCGAATTAATTAGCAGAAAGTTTATTTTCTTTGACAGCTTTATTCCTAGCAAATCCCGTTTGCCATCACGTTGAAATGCTGTATAAGAAATATAAATTAGTTTAACAGAATGCTGGCTTTGTCCGGCCAATATAAACACTTTGCTCTTTAGCATTGTCGCTATAGTTTGTTGTCGTTGGTAATTTCTACGATATAGTTGATTGTTTTTTTTTTCCTTAACGGAAATATTCTCAATCAAATATGATTTTTTTGTTTTGTGTTTGTCAGATAATTTGCTGGGCATCTCGTGGGTGGACAGTGGCTGGGTGCCCATCCTGAACCCCAGCAATGTACTGGAGTATTTCTCCGAGAGGAGCAACCCCTTCTATGATCGCACCTGCAACAACGAGGTGGTCAAAATGCAGAGATTAACCCTGGATCACCTCAAGTAAGCACTGCACTATGCCATTAAAACTGTGTTATACTTAGTATACATGGATGTGTGTTTATTTTATTGCTACTACTGATTGTTTTGTTTCCTATTCAATTAAAATAGGTAGAGCTGTGTTGTTTGTCTAATTGTGTTTTCTATGTGTGTAGTCAGATGGTGGGTGTGGAATATATTTTGCTTCACGCTCAGGAGCCGATTCTGTACATCATCAGAAAACAGCAGAGACAGTCACCAACACAAGGTGAGTTTCTCCACTGCTGTTCAGTTTATGCTGTGCTGTTCAGATTCTGCTGTCTGTGTTGCCGTTTTTGCTTTTAATATGGTAATTTGAGAATATTTTTAGTTTGGTACCTGCACTGTGTTTTCAGATGATGCTTTTTTTTGTATCAGTTACGGTGTTGACAGACTTGCAATCCAGGTCAAGTATAGTTTAAAATGATACTTATCACAAATAACAATGTTTGGTACAGTTTCAAAGCCATTTAAACAGTACATGTTGTTGTTAGGGTTGATGATGATGATAATAATACTGGTTAATCTCTCTAAATCATCAGTGTCAATGTAATGTGGACTGAGACACTCACTAATATTAAAGAATTTTGAGTCCTTTTTTAAAGTCTTGGTACAAATCAATGTATTTATTTTTGTTTAAGATGGACACTGTACAGGTTCAAACTCTTAAAGGGGTGCTATTATGCTTTTTCACTTTTTTAATTTTAGTCGGTGTGTATGTTTGGTCATAAAAAAGATCTAGAAAGTTACTCCAAAGGGAGATATTTCGTTTTTTTAAAAATCCCTTTTCAAGAACTACAACAAACGGCTCGTTTGGACTACAGCGTTTGTTTTCCGGGCTTTGTGATGTCACAAAGCGGCTCATTGGAATATCATTACAAATAATTCCCGCCTACAGAAATTCGAATGGTTGGGGGGTGGGGAGGGGCGAGGTTGTGGTTTGAATGCTTGGTTGAGTGAGCGCATCAGACGAAACGACGAAGAAGAAGTGCTGCTGCAGAGTTAGTGCATCAGAGAAAACGAAGAAGAAGAAGCGCTGCTGTGCTGTAGCGTAAAATTTTCGGCATGTCTAGAACAATTCTTACGCGTACAACACGACGTAGCTGGGCGCCGCGGACAGATGCCTACACTCATAGAAAAAGTATTTGAATTTTAAAGACATGGCGCGACGCTGCGCTTCTCGTCCGGTGTGCGACTGCCTGAAACGCTGTTTTTTTCACCTCCGTGCCCAAATGTCTTTGTTTGGGCTTCCGAAGGTGGATGATGTCAGGAAATGTTTAGTGATGTCAGTGGAGGTTGCAATAAACTTTTTAACTCTGTTCCTGAGCATTATAACCCCAATTCGCTATTGTGTGCTGCGCATTTTACTGAGGACAGCTTCCACAGTATGAGGGAGTACAGTGCCGGATTCGCCCAAAAGTTTTTGTTGAAAGACGGAGCAAGGAGCGGGGCAGTAATGAAACACTGTCTAAGCTGTTCGCCAATCACAACGCACTGGGACAGCTAACCAATCACAACACATTTTGTTTTTCGGAAGGTGGACCTTCATCAAAGCTGGAACTAATCGAGCCGTTTGTGGCAGGCTGGGGAGAAAGGTATTTTAATAATGTAAATTATGGGAAAAAGAATGCGTTTTTTGAACCACCGAGCATGAGAGCATGTTCTAGTACACCCCCAAAACAAAATCAAGACTTTGTAAAAGAGCATAATAGGACCCCTTTCATTTTGGTCTCAAAGTGCACCAGAATGACAAAAAGGACAATGATACAATTTCAAAACATTTTAAACATAGGATGTTGTTGTCTATATGTGTTTTGCTTTAAAGACTGTCTATGCAATTTCATACTGGCGTTAAAACACTCAGGTTGCCTAAAGATATTTTACTATTAAAAACAATAATCATTTTGCTTTGAATTTACATAATATTTTCATTAGCATTTATTTTACAGTGAAGTGGTATTACAAAAGTAATGCCTTAGGCATTTTGAACATTTAATAGATTAATAGCTTCTACTAATCACTAATGCAACAAGTTTCGATCTGAGTGGCTGTTGTGCTTGCACGTTACATCTTTGTCCCCCTTGTTCTGTGTTCATTTAAATTGAGAGATTGAATTGCAAGAGAAATTTAGGTGACAGAAGTTGTTTCAGAGGTTGTTACATTTTATTATTAGTAGTAGTAGTAGTAGTAGTAGTAGTAGTAGTATTTTTACAATACTATTTTTTTGAATTCTGAAAGACCAGGAATGTTCTTTATCACAATAAATGGGGTCCTTTTTGCTGACTTTACATTCAACATGCTGACATTAAATTTCTTTGCAGAAAAAATAACTTTAAAATCTTTTTGTATGCTCGGTTTCCCTTGCTGCTCTTTTCCTGTAGTGATCCCTCTTGCTGACTACTATATCATAGCTGGAGTGGTGTATCAAGCGCCTGACCTGGGATCAGTCATCAGTTCCAGAGTGGTGTGTTTATAACCCTAGAATAATAATCTCTCTAACTCTTTTATTTCTCTGAACGTTAAACTTGTTTGTTTTGATGTGTCCTAGCTCTCAGCGGTTCATGGGATTCAGTCTGCGTTTGATGAGGCGATGTCTTTCTGCAGGTACCACCCGTCCAAAGGGTACTGGTGGCACTTTAAAGACCAGGAGGAGAGAGGTGAGAACACACACACAGCAGCAGGAAGTACAACTGTACCTGTCAGAAGTGCTAAAATAGTGTTGTGTATGTGTTATTTATAGAAAGGGTAAAGCCTAAATCTAAGCGGAAAGAGGAGCCGAGTTCTTTGTTCCAAAGGCAGAGAGTTGACACACTGCTACTGGATCTGCGCAATAAATTTCCCCCAACTTTCTATCAGGTATTGCTAATATACACTAAACATTTCTAACAGGTTTCCGAATGTTGTTTTAATTAGAGCATAATATTCGATTTAAATGATCATTTTATGTTTATTTCAGCCCAAACCAGGAGAGAAGCCTGTCCCAGGTACGCAAAAACTTGACTCCGTTTCATCTTATCGCACGCTACAGATTAAAATTTGTCAGATTTGCTGTAGATAGTATGGATTATGCACAATGGAGAAACGCATTTGTTGTGTACATGCATGTCTCTACATCATACTTCCATTTAAAATATGTGAGTGTAATTACATCTGTAATTCATATATTTGAAAAAGCAGCATAATATGGTATTGTTTACATGTGGTTTGATTGAAGACCGACTATCCATTGGAAAATGTAACCGATTAAATGCTTTCATCACTAATATAGAAGAAATGAAAAGCTAAAGAAAAGCTTTGTAGACATTAGAAGTATCCTGCACTCAGTGAATAAGCTCTCACTCTCTGTCCATAGTGGAGGTAAAGAAAGAACCAGAAGTACCAGTTGAGACAGTGAAGCCTCCAGAAGAGCGAGAGACGAAACCTCCAGCCCCTCCTGGCCCTCCTCGGCCCGCTCCACAGACTACACCCAACAAACCACCTCCTGAGAAGCGTGCACGCCTGCAGTGACACATGCTGGTCAGCCACAAACAACTTTGATGTTGCAGGACTTCTGTGGATATTTCTCTGCACCAGCTAACCAAGGGTGGACTGTTACAGTTATTGTATATAAATGCAGTTTCTTCATAATTTAATCGTTTTTGTAATAAGGGAACTGAAATGTGTCTGTATTTCATCTTAATGTTATTTTCTATATTTCAGTGTTGCTGAGTGTAGTATTATTCCATTCTATCACTCACAGTAAAAATACACCGTTTTTCAAAACTTGTACAGTCTTTTTCTGATCTAAAATGTTTTGGTATGTCCTTTGTAAGTGATTCAATAACTGCATAACGATTAACATCGATTGGATTGTGGTCTTTAAGTGTGACCCTAGACCACAAAACCAGTCATAAGTAGCATGGATATATTTGTAGCAATAGCCATCAATACACCGTATGGGTCAAAATTATCGATTTTTCTTTTATGCCAAAAATAATTAGGATATTAAGATCATGTTCCATTAAAATATTTTGTAAATTTCCTACTGTAAATATATAAATAAAAACTAAATTTTTCATTAGTAATATGCATTGCTAAGAACTTTATTTGGACTACTTTAAAAGGGACTTTTCTCAATATTTTGAGAATATGCTTTTTGCACCCTCAGATTCCAAATAGTTGTATCTCAGCCACATACTGTCCTATCATGACAAACCATACATTAATGGAAAGCTTGTTTATTCAGCTTTTGGATGATGTATACATCTCAATTTCAAAAAATGGGTCCTTATGACTGGTTTTGTGGTCCATGGTCACAAATAGAGCTGATAGTGCGCAGCGCCCTCTTGTGTTCAGATGGGTGGCGCATCTTTTGCGCTGCTGCGTGAATGTGAACAGCGCTCTGTTTTAGTGCTCTAAAACAGACTCATAGCCAGATGAGAATTCCGCTTTATTCATAACCATGCCAATTAGTTCGACCCAAATACTGCCAGTCCTGGCCTAATTTATTCCACCTGGATGCGCACAGTAACCGTGCGTACAGTAACATACATAACGGCACGATAGATTCTTTTAAAATATTTCCACGATATTTTTTCGTGTACCAAGCAAACTGACTGAGTGGATCTGGAGAGGGATTGGTTTATTAAAAATTGCAACAACAAAAAAAAATCAGTATCGCCCCAGATGTTTTTGTTCGTCGATACACGCGTTCGCCACGCGGTGGCGCTGCAGAATAACTCGCATCTGTAGCACGCGTCGCGCAGCCCCACTCTCTGCTCGAGCTGCCGGGTGCGCGCAGAGCACGATGGGACGGGAAGCGCAGCGCTGGAGGACCACAGAGAAGAAGATGGCTGCGACGGGGCTCGACTGGCCAGCGCTGTACCTCTTGCTCGAGGACGGCTAGAGAGGGGATAGGGGGCAAATATGGGGTCGCAGACCCTCCAGATCCTGCGGCAGGGTGTGTGGGCGTCGGTGACGGGAGGATGGTACTACGACCCCCACCAGAACACCTTCGTGAACGCACTTCACCTTTACCTGTGGCTGCTGCTGCTCTGCCTCCCGTTCACGCTCTACATGGTGAGAGATGCAGCCGGCGGTTTCCCTCTCGTCTCCATCCTTCAGTCGTTATCAGCCCATCTCTGTCTCTCTGTCTTTTCCTCATTCTTTACCCATCTCTCCATCCCCCTCTCTATCATCCTTGTTCTTCTAGCTCACCTCTCTATTTCCAGTACACACAGGCTATATCTCTCTTACGGTGTTTCCGAGGTCATGGAAAACCTAGAAATATCAGGGAATTTTAAACCGGTGATTTCCAGACCTGGAAATGTCAAGGAAATATATATGCTGTGTATTTTTTCTGGTTATGCTCGGCTTGGTGATATTGCATTGCGATGGTGCTCTGCGGTCTGTTTGTTTTAAACCACTCAATCTGTTCTGTTCTGGTTTGGGGAGTGTTTGTTTTGGTTTTGACTGGGTTTTAAAGCGGAGTTGGGTATTTCAGACCTGCTGTCCTGAGGTTTGGTCTGTGTTTAGTCTCTGTCTGCTTTAAAGGGATAGTTCAGCCTAACGTGAATATTCTGTCATAATTGACTCACCCTCATGTCCTTCAGAATCTGCATGAAGATATTTTGAAGAATGTTGTTGACCAAAACTGTTTGACTTCCCTTGTTTAGGAAAAATACACAGAAGAAAGACATTTTAACATGAGCACACAGGCATTGCCATAGATTAATCATTTGGGCTTCCAAAAGAACCTTTCAACGAATAGTTCTTAAAAGTTCATTTTAATAATCTGCAGAACCTTTTCCCCTTCAATAATAATATAAAGGTTTCGTAGTTCCATAATTTTTTTGCTGAATTTTCAGCATCATTACTCCTGTCTTCAGTGTCACATGACCCCTCAGAAATCATTCTAATATGCTGATATGCTGACCTTACAAAGAATCTTACTGACCCCAAACGTTTGAACACTATTAGCTCAAAACCACAAGAATGTTTTGTTTGCTACGAATTTAAAATCTCTTGCTGTGTTCTTCTAAATGTTAAAGGTTTTTCTTGGAACTCTAGGTGCCAGTAAAAACAAAAAAAAACCTTCCCACCAACCCATTGTGGCATTGTTCATAACATATATCAGCTCATTTTTAATATGCTTTCAGCCAACAAAGTGTAGTACTCTCAACTGTGTTTGCCACGTTTTACCCTATGTAA
This sequence comes from Sinocyclocheilus grahami, assembly GCF_001515645.1. NCBI lineage: Eukaryota > Metazoa > Chordata > Actinopteri > Cypriniformes > Cyprinidae > Sinocyclocheilus > Sinocyclocheilus grahami. The sequence goes on along the minus strand of NW_015505517.1, from coordinate 537,255 downwards.
ACTAATTCCACATATTTTATTCCAAAATCATTACAGAAAATGCAGGAAAAAATGACAGATTTCATCTATGTCATAATGACTCTTGCGCAAAAAAAAATCCCTCTTCACCATGAAACGTTATACTCCTGTTTGCATGATGTGTATTGTTTTTAAAGCCATGTTTGGTTCTGTGGGTGACGTATCAGGGCAGGTCTATAGCGACTGGTGCCACTCGGTCCATTTTTAACTTCCTGCACAGATCCATGCATCTAGGTTCTGCCTAAATACTCAGTTACCTTTCAACCACTGCTAAACAATATCATGTAAAGACCCACAGTAGTGTTGCGATCACTGTATCAATAAGTTGATATATGTGTTTTTTGTGAATGAATATTGATGAATATTGGACTGGGTGTGTATCAGATATGGAGAGCTGTTTAGGGCAGTTATGGTGTTGGGTGGCTGTGCTAGAGACACAGATGTCCGTTCAGTGCCAGGCTGTTTTTAGCTTCTGCCCTCTGGTTGTGACTGAAATATTGTTGCCTCTTTTCATAACCCTGTAACTCTGTATAACACGGTCCTATATTTGTGTATGATATTTATACAACAGAGGGATGTTAATAGGCTGGCATATGTGAGCATATCCCAATATCACATCCCCAATGCTTCAGTTTGCTTGAAAGTCAACATTTGAAATACAGTGGCTTTTTTTTTTATTTCCTTGATGGGGAAGAAATGATAGATCAGTAATAGATCTAAAGATTATACAGTACGCAAATATTCAGAAGTTGTGGTTCGTAAGGTTTTTCGTGTTTTTGAAATAAGACTTTTATGGTCACCAAGGCTGCATTTTATACAGTAAAAGCTGTAATATCGTGAAATATTTGTACAAATGTAAACAACCGTTTTCTATGTTAATACATTTTAAAATGTAATTTATTTCTGTCAGGAGAATGTCTGTAATTTTTCAGCAGCCACTACTTCAAAATCATTCTAATATGCTATTTTTTTTTTGATTTGGAAAACAGTTGTGCTGCTTAATATTTTTGTGGAAACTGATGAATTTTATTAATTTTTTTATAGGATTCTTTGATGAATACAGAAGAACAATATTTTATACAAATAAAAGATATACATATATCTTTTATAACATTAATCTCATTACACTTTTGTCAGTGCATCCTTTGTTGAATAAAAGTGTTATTTTCTTTAAACAAAAATAATGTATAATAGATCAAAACCACAATAACTGCTTGTTTTCTACTCATTTAATATCTCTTTCTGTGTCTCTCTCTTTCTCTGTAGGCCTTGCCCCCCACGATGGTGATTGTGGGTATCTACTGCGGGGTGATAGCAGGTATGTTTGCGCTGCTGAAGGCAGTGAATTATCGCCTGCACACTGCGCTGGATGAGGGGGAGGTGGTGGAGCTGCGGGCCAAAGGGAGCGAGGGACAGGGCCAGGGGGCAGAGCGCCAACGTGAGGGTACCGGCACCAGGCAGGAAGAATCAAACGGGCCTGGGTAAGAATCATGGTTTACTTATAAGCCATAACAAAATGTAGTGAGTCGCTGCACAGTAAACAGGTCTGATTTAGCTTAGGAAGGCTCTGGAATGGGTTTGAATCATTTCAGATTTTGAAACGTCTCACAGTCTGAATCATCCCAAGACACGTTGTGAATTATCTCAGGGTTTAAATCTTCTCAAGAAACGTTCTGATTTGGTTCAGGAAAGTAATGATTTTTTAAAATCTTTTTGGGTCTTCACAAGAAAGATTCTGCTCAGAAAGGTTCTAGTTCAGTGCAGTAAAGTTTTGATTAAAGGGACAGTGCTGTTGCTCAGCGGTAGGGATGTTTCTGAGAACTAATCTGCTGTCATGCTATATCCATTCATCGCCCACAGAGAGAGAGAACAAGGGAGGAGGGACAGGGGTGAGTGAATCGGGAGAACTGAAATAGAGCCTTATAAACCAACACACACAGGCTGCTGCTCTTTTTCATTCACTCAGAGGAGTCTGAAACGGTCGGCAAACTTTCAGAGGTGAAATAATTGCTAGGTTGCATATTTTCTGCGAGAGCAAGCATTGCTGACCGAGTCAGAACACATTAAACACAGTAACTCAAATCATGAATCAAGCATTTTAGCAAAGGTTTTCTCTTTACAGACATCAACAACTTTTCATGCATTAGAAAAGAACACGTAGCTTATGTTCTTGCGTTCTTATCTATATGTAAAAGAGAAATAGATTTAAGAGCCTCTTAAATGGGTTATAAACACACATCTGGAGGGGCATTTTTGGTTGTCCAGGTCTGTACATGGTAAGAAGGCTCTAATTAAGAAAATATATCTCTGCTTCGGGGCCCTTGGTATGAAGAGCTCATGTGTTCCTAATTTTTCCAGACCCACAAATACGTCCTGAATGAAATAAATAAACCGCCTCTAGCGGCACTGAATGGAATGGCAAAAATAATTAAATAGATGGATGCTGGTTTCTAGCTGTGGGATTACACTTCACCGCTACATTTTATCCTTTGGGGGGCCAAGCAAAATAACCTCCTAAAAATATTAAAAATAGTATAATCTCCCAGAAAGCGAAGGGAGGAGGGGTGGATCTCTGGCTAATGGTTGACAGACATTAGATAGAGAGACGCTAGAAATTATCTCCTCTCTGCCGGTGCCTGAGCTGCTGTGCAAGTTTGATCATAAATTACATTGTTAACTTTCTTGAACCCTTGGGGCTGTTCCTGTGTTAGAGTTGCTAGGTAACTAACCTTTTGTGTGTGTGTGCATGTGTGTGCGCGTGCAGGGATCCAGGGGGTGGAATAGAGATGTCTGATTTTGCACGGGAGGAGACGCCACCGGTCGACTGCAGTTCACGGAACTCTTACGTAGGAATGGACTCTAACCATCAGGTGTGTTTGTGTGTGTGCTTTGTTTGTGTGCATTGCGGGGTTTTTTTAAGCACTTTATCACCTGATTTGATTAATTAATCAGTTTCCTTAGATGTTATATAGTTCACAGAAATTAATTTCCACTGCAATTTGCCAGTGCCACCACAGCCAAAATGTTTTTTGAAGTCACACCACTCACATTAACAGATGAGGACAAGCTACAAATGTTATTATAATTTCGAATGTAAAAATAAATATAGCTGCAAGCAGCAATTACCGGGGTTCAAGCACTTTAAGGCCTTTAAGGTGGTCTTGGCCAACCTGGATGTATGACTGACAGTAAAACACATCCAATACGGAGAATAGGCTCACAGACACACACGCACACACACACACTGAAATTAAATTATTAAACTAGTATATTAATACTCAATCAGCATGCTTAAACACACACACATACATGCACACACATTTTGTTGCAGATATAGATATTTGAGATAAATTATAGGTGACACAAAATTTATTGCAAGTCTTCTATTTTTAAGAGTTAATGTCATTTTCAGGTTTCACTGTAATCATAATCTGGAATAATTGTAAAAACTGATATGTCTGTATAAACAAAATGGTAAAGTTTGACTCAATGTGATTTTAAATGTTATAATAGTGATTTTATAATGTCTTAGCATGAATCCATAGGCAAACCGATTAACAGTACTATTTTAGGGCATTTAATGAGCCCATTAGTGGTCTTCTGCTGCCATCTAGTGGTTATAGTTGCAATTTCTCATACAACACAGTGTTTTTAACCTTTACAACTATTATAGTGTTATTTTTTTGCCCAATCTCTCTTAAATTGTGCATGCTTGTTTAGAACGAAATGTATCATTTTACACAGTTTTGAGAGATGTTGTAGGCTTTCTTTTATGATTTATAGGCCTTTGGGTACACTATGTAAAGAACATATTATAAAATGATTGGTTTATAGTTGTAAAAATGCAAATGTTCAACATTTTTTGATAATTATTGACCTAGAGAGTCTATAGAATAGTACTGCACTGATTTTATTGATTTTGAGTTTAAAATCTATGACTAGTTAACAAAAGTAGGTGTTTTAAATAATCTCACATTTAATTAACAGTTTTATGGACAGCATTGGTCACAGAGGCAAAGTTGTTCAGAATGAGGAGATTTATCATATGATATGAAGATCTAGTGCTTGTGTGAATATATGAACATGTTCTACAAATTGAGGTCATTTTCAATACAAAAAAAAGTTTTTGAGGCCTTTTTAACTGATATAGCGCCACCTATGGTCCAATCGCATGCTTGTTATGAGTCATATGACACATGTTTTCACCAAGTTTCGTAAAGTTTTGAGTTTTTGTTTAGGTTTTATAGGCTTTTGGGTATATTTGACCAGACCCCATTTCTAAATGACCCCATTATAGGTAACCAAAGGACAAAATTCAACATTTTTTTGATAATTATTGATCTAAAGAGTCCAGAGAATAACACTGCAGGGGTTTGATCGAGAAACCTAGGACTAGTTCGCAAAAGCAGGTTTTTAACATATTTGTGAATATTTAATTAACCATTTGATTGACATTATTAGTCCCAGAGGTAAAGTTGTTCAGAATGAGGAGTTCTATCATACGATATGAAGATCTTGTGTTTTTGTGAATATATGAAGATTATCTAGAATTTGAGGTCATTTTCTATACAAATATTGTATTTTTGAGGCCTTTTCAGCTGTTATAGCACCAACTATGCTCCGATCTCCATGAAACTTTGTATGCTTGTTAAATGTCTTCTGTCACATGTTTTCACCAAGTTTCATAATGTTTTGAGTTTTCATTTAGGTTTTATAGGCTTTTGGGTATGTGTCGCCACAGCCCTTTTATAAATGACCCTGTTATAGCTAATCAAAAGACAAAATTCAATTTTTTTTGATAGTCATTGATCTACAGAGTCTAGAGAATTGTGCTGCAGTGGTTTGATTGAGATTGAACGAAAAACCTAGGACTAGTTCGCAAAAGTAGGTTTTTAACATAATTGAAAATATTTAATGAACGATTTGATTGACAGCATTAGTCCCAGAGGCGAAGTTGTTCATAATGAGGAGATCTATCATATGATATGAAGATCTAGTGTTTGTGTGTATATATGAACATGTTCTACAATTTGAGGTCATTTTCTATACAAATGTTGGGTTTTTGAGGTCTTTTTAACTGTTATAGCGCCACCTATGGTCCAATCTCCATGAAACTTTGCATGCTTGTTAAGAGTCATCTGACACATGGTTTCACCAAGTTTCATAAAGTTTTGAGTTTTTGTTTAGGTTTTATATGCTTATGGGTATATTTGACCACACCCCTTTTCTAAAGTACCCCGTTAAAGATAACCAAAGGACAAAATTCAAAAATTTTTTGATAATTATCTAAGGAGTCCAGAGAATATCGCTGCAGTGGTTTGATCGAGATTGAGCGAAAAACCTAGGACTAGTTCGAAAAAGTAGGTTTTGAACATATTTGTGAATAATTAAGGAACGATTTGACTGACAGCAATGGTTTTTGAGGCAAAGTTGTGCATTATGAGGAGGTCTATCGAATGATATGCATATTGTGTGGATTTGTGAAACACCACAGGATTACTGAGCCAAAAAACGAATTAGCGCCAACTAGTGGCCGTTTTCTTTCAAAATTCTTACAGACTTTTAGGGCCATGAGTCGAACATGCCCACCGAGTTTTGTTCTGATTGACCTCCGTTAACCTTGTCCAATAGGTGCCTAAACTTCTTTGGCCAATGGCAGCCATGTTTTTTGAGATGCGCGAATGTCCTCATAGACACTTGTGCCCTTTTAAACGAGGACACTGCATACCAATTTTCAAGTCGATCGGACCAACGGTTGCATAGTTATAGTCAGTTTTAGTTTTTTTTCGTCTTATAGCGCCAGAAATGCGCTATAAGACGAAAAAGTGGCAGAAATGCGAATAATTTTTTATTTGACCAAAGGTTGAGCTTGCACATGTGTACCAAGTTTGGTGAAGATATCTCAGTCCGTTCAGGAGTTATAGCCATTTTAGTAAAAATTGCCCCGTCCCTAACAGACATTTTTACGTCCCTAAGCGACGGTGAGTTGAAATTTCAACTTTATTTTGATAATGTTTCTGATATATACTGTCCAAAGAACATTTCTGGACTGGTTTGGTTCTGATCGGGTGAAAAACCTAGGACTAGTTCACAAAAGTAGGTTTCTTACAAAATTCAAAATGGCGGAAATTTTTTATAGACGGAAATGAAATCGGAGATAGCCGACATTTTGTTTTGATTGAGCCAAGGAATCCAATGATATAAGACAATTGAGTCTACGACAAATGGTGTAGGAGTTATGAGGGCTTTTGTGTTTTTGATCCCTGTAGCGCCCCCTATTGGCCGATTGCGGTGAGTCTTTGGATCTGACAAGAAGGCCGGACTACTACAATCTGACAAAGTTTCAGCTCTCTAGGCCTTACTGTTTGGGCTGCACGATCAGTTTTAGGGAATAATAATAATAAAAATCCTAACAATTACAATAGGGTTTCAGCACTACGTGCTTGAACCCCTAATAATTATTTGCTTTATAATTAGCTAAAAAAGAGTCTGAAATAATTGTTTTCTGATTATGAAAAAGACCTCTGTGATAGTTACCTTGAATTTTTAATCTATGTTCCAGAACATCAAAAATTACCAATGAAAACATTTATTATAAATTGTGTTATGTTCATTGTAACCAGAGTTGGGTGTAATGCATCACTAAGTAATTAATTACTGTAATTTAATTTAAAGTAAAATATTCTTCTAAATTCCTGTAATTTAAAGGGGTCATATGACGTTGCTAAAAAAAGAACATTAATTTGTGTATTTGGTGTACTGCAATGTGTTTATGCGGTTTAAGGTTCAAAAAACATTATTTTCCACATACTGTACATTATTGTTGCTCCTCTATGCCCCGCCTTTCTGAAACGCATCGATCAGCAGTCTGAAAAGCGAGGTGTGCTCTGATTAGCCAGCTATCCAGTGCGTTGTGATTGGCCGAATACCCCAAGTGTGTGACGGAAATGTTACGCCCCTTACCATACTGTGATGCCGTGTCCCGGAGCGACGAGACAAAAACATTAAAACCCATTATAAACGAGGCATTTGTTGCATCCAGTGGGGACATAATTACTGATTATTAGGGCTGGGTATCGATTCAGATGTCCCGATTCGATTTCGATTCGCAAGCTATCGATTCGATTCGATTCGAGATTCTTTTTTATTACATTCAGTGAATATAGTTTTAATACAAATGCTATTGATATTTCTAAAAAATGAACAGTAAACATCAGTTTACAAATGATGAATTAATAAAAAGAAATTAAGAACCACATGCCTGTATTTTAAACCTATAATTTTTTTTTGTACAGGGTCCTTTTTTAAATAATAATAGGGCCCTATAAAATGTTCTTAAATTTTCTGGTAATCAGATGAAGGCATAAAACATAAATGTATTTTTTGGCAAACAAAGTGCTGAAACAGAGGTTTACTGTTAAAATTAAAAAGAAAACAGATGTGATTATTCCTTTAAAAATAAATATTTATTAACAGTAGTAGCATTGAGTCATAAGACTGCTAAATAGTAATATATTCTGACAGTAGAACGTTAAACTAAACTTTTATTTTGACGGGTTGCCTTGAAGAACTTCCAGCTGCTGTGTATGTGATATGATGGTAGATTTCTCAAATGAAACTGTAAGTGCTAATGAAGTGACTCTCAGAGCAGCTGGAGATGACATTTCTTGTTCATATCATCATATAGTGAGACGGCAGAAGCTGAAAACACTGCGAGCGTCATCCGCGCTTTAGTATGTGTGTAGTAAACAAAAAAGTGCGCCGCACCAGCCACCATTCATTCATTGCAGAAATCATGGCACTTTATGCGTGATATCAAATGCTTCCGCAGATTTATAGTATTATTACAGCATTTCACCTGAGCATTGCGAATTGCACGTATGGCCATGATAAGTGCTGAATGAATGACAAGACTTCTGTTGTAACATCACGCAAGGTAAATGCGGGTGACATCTAGTGGAGAAGACTAATGATAAGATTCACGTTAATCAGATCTTGTTTTAAATGTGTACTGAAAAAAATACTGGAAAAGATCGATTCGCGGCTTTTGAGAATCGATATCGAATTGACATCATTTTAAAAGACGATTAATCGGAAGATTTTTTTTGCCCAGCCCTACTGATTATAATGACTTATACTGTCTTTTTACATGTTGCGTATCGCGCTGCGAAAAACATAAAACCTTGTCTGCATTTGTGATCGGAGAAATGACAAACAACAAGCGCTACTCTACACTGCTCAAAACTCGCATTTGAAGCATCGGTGGCAAATTCTTTAAATATGAAAACGTAATTACAGTGTCACAGGTGCAGTGCTGAGCGGACTGAGGAGCAAGGAACGGAGAGAGACGAGGAGTACATCAATCCAAATGGGTTTAATTGATACAAAGGAACATGGAACACTCACGCTATACATGAACATTCACATACAATACCGGACGCTGGAGTACACACAGGAACACTATTTATACACACAGGAGGAGGGGATGACGAGACACACCTGGGAGCAATGAAACATCAAGGGAAACACCTGGGACATATGAACTAAACTAATCAGGACAGGAACAGGAAACTAACCAAATAAGTGCATGGGAAGGCACATGGTTAGCAAGACACACACAAAACATGGAACAGAGTCTGAGTCAGAACCGCCAGACTGTCCTTGCAAAGTTGGAATTTATAGAAACCGACACCGGCATTGTAGGCTATACTCTCCCAGGAAACAGTCCTCGTCCTCCATAAAATGCTCTGCACACATCTGAATATTTAGGTTGAACTGTTCCGGAATAGTGTTGTAAATACAACTTAACCACTGATTTCTAGTTGTGTCCTCTTTTGGAAAGCCAAACAAAGTAGTTTCGCTTTCACAACGAAACACACAGCGTTTCCACTATAGCGAGAATAAAAGTTACGCCTTCTTTCTTTGTGTGAACATTTGGGCGGCGTTATGCAAATCTTCCCACACAGTGACGTAGACATGTGGGGGCGTGTTTGAACGAGCCGTTTTAGGTAGGCGTGGTTGACTCTGAACTTTTATAAAGAATATCTCTTTGGATTTGAGACTTTAGTCTTTGCAACTTTACAGATCTTCTTTATGCACCAAGTGCTTGTAACACTTCAAAGAGAAAGGAAAAATTGAAATCGCATCATATGACCCCTTTAAGTGCAATAATTAAATTACAGAAAAAGTAAAAAATAACAATAATTTAATTAAAAGAGCAGTTTCATTTCAATCCTTGTACTGTTAAACTGATCAAGGCTGATATGCCATTTAGAAAGAACATATGTATGTGTATGTATGTGTGTATATATATATATATATATATATATAATTTTATTTTATTTTTTTATTTTTTTAGTGGTAAAATTTGTGAATATTAGTGTTATTAGCTAAATGAAGCTGTCCTGGTTTAGAATCTTTGTCTGTTTGAGGGCAACCCTTCAGTCAGAATCCTTTTGCTGCAGTTTAATTGGTGAAACCTCAGGGGTGTTATGTTCTGGCTTATTGTACTGCTTGTCCCAAACTGTCTGTGTGTTCGGTCAGAAACTGATTGTTGAATCCTGAAATCATAAAGCGGAATCTCAAGCTGAAAGTCATGTCAATTAGTTGTCGTGTGATTAAATGACTGTGATGTGTTTTTGTGCAAGTCTGCTAAATTAGTAACAGTGATGGGAAGATACAAACGTCATGATCTCATGTAAATGACTCATCAGAGCTGTTTCATTGATCTTATCCATCTCTCTCTCCCTACAGATAACATCCCATGGAGGCTCAGTCACAACCAAATGTGAGTCATAAATTTTGTTTTTAAACTTCTGACTGTATTAGTATCTGGTAACCACAAAAAAGGAATAGTTGAAAATTGAAAGTTCTGTCATTATTTACTCACCTGCATTTAAACAAAAGTCTTGCCTGTCAAGAATCTCCTTTCTCTTGATCAATCATTATTGATTGTGTGTGAGTGTGTGTATATATATATATATATATATATATATATACATATAGCAACCCTGAAGTCTTAAGATGACAGCAGCAGGAACATTACATGGTGTTCACTAGAAGTTGTATGACTTTTTTTGAGTTGTTAAAAACTCAAAGGACACTGTGTTGTGAACCAGGTTTACCGTAGCTATAAATAGAAGTGTTTAGGATCAAAGAGAAGAGATTTTCTGCAGACAGCAGCGATATGTCAGAGGACCTGCAGTACTGCGTGCACAGGCCAGGTCAGGGATGTGTTTGAATAAAGTTGCAAAGGTGAGCGGGAGAGAGAGAGAGAGAGAGAGAGAGAGAGAGAGAGAGGGCGGATGTATTAGGTTAATGAATAAGTTATAAAACTTGACCTTCTCTGTCTCTCTCTCTGTCTGTTTGCAGGGGCAGGTGTTGGAAAGGCTCCTGATGACATCAGTTTGAGTTTGGCTCAGAGTTGCAGTCAAGACCAAGGTGTGAATCTTAATTAACTTCAGCTATAGAATAATGCAATGCAAATTAGTCTCTTTTCACCCAATTCTGTCATTATTTACTCGCCCTCATGTTATTCTAAATCAGTTTGAAGTTGTTTTTTTCCATGTAACATCCAGACCGACACTGATGTATGTCAAATATTTTCTTATAGGATAGATTTCAAAGATAATACCATCAGGAATCAGTTTTCCCTTCACTTTCTAATGGCAATGAAAATGTGCAATTTATGTATTTGTTTTCTAAACTGGCTCACAAGGTGCTTTGGTGGTTTGGGAAAGTTTCTCAGAGTCATACATGCAATAAAACGTCTTTGTGTCCTCTGCAGAACAGAGAATTGGTCGGTTAGGCTCGTATTCTTACTGATTGTAGTTTTATTCAACTGTAAACTGTTTCATAAAAGCTGAAAACCTGTAATATAGAGCTGAAACTTGTCTAAGATGAAAATGGATGTCTCTCTGTGATCAGTATAAAAGCCTTTTTTGAATAATAAGATGACACAGAGAGGTAACGTCAGCACTGCATGGTGGGCTCAGACATTCTGAAGCACATAATCAAAAGACCTTATGGACAGTGGTTTTTGGATAGTGTGCAGAATGGATTCTTGGTAATGGAGTTGTAACTGATTTTGGCAGAGGACTGTATCGGTTGTTAACACTGCATTAGTGCTCAAGAAACTGTTTATTATGAATGTACATAACTACATTTAGACTTGACCCTGATTTATTTAAGTGTTTAAACATGTTTTTGGATTCAAAAACAGCTAAATGGGGCGAAATGTGGTCTCAGGGCTTATTTTTAAATGTTGGACTGTAATGCTGGATCATCATTTATCCAGTGATTGAAAAGTGGCTATTTGGTTATTGATTAACTTTATCATAAGGCCTGCACTGCCTAACAATGCGTGAACATTGCAGCGGAGAACTCAAAACACTACAACACTGCCACTTTGGGTTGTGTATGTAATTTTTGTCAGTAAACCACTGATATAATCATTATATATGCACACAATTACATTTGGAAAGATGCAAGCTTTGCTTCTGAATACCTAAACTAAAGATAGTTAACCCAGAAATTCTAAACTTCAATATTGAACTTGTATATAACAACTGGAAAGTGTGCAATATATAAACAAAATGATTTACACACTAAATCCAGCAGAAACTCCTGCACAATCTGCATATTTTTTAAATGTTTTTACAAATGTCAATACCTGCACCTTACTGCAATTTTCACTTGATATTTATGTGAAGTTGACAATTCTATACTCTTCAACTCTTTCACCACTTTCTCTGATCTGCTGTCAATCCTGCTATCAATCACACAAGCGTGTTGCTTGACTCCCATAGGAATGAATTAAAAGTGCCCACTCCCCTGCTCTTGCTCTGAGCCAATGTAAACACATTATAATTGACTAAAAGTGAAAAAAGGAAAGTCCCAATGAAGAGAAAGTCATTAGATTTTTATAACATAACACGGTCCGATAAATCGTTTGCAGTAAGACCTGGATTGTCCATTATGCACATAGGGCCAATCTTGACTCCAAGTCGATGTAACTTTCTTACACTTCTTTTTTTTATATTTCTCTTACCCTCTAGATTTGATGTCAGACCCAAAGATGTTCTGCCTCGTCTCCAATGACTCTTTTGCCTCCATGCAGCCATCAACCTCATTGGCTCAGGACCTTTATGGCTCCACCCCTCACCCTTTTAGTCAGTCCCTATTCTCTTGTGACACCGAAATTCCTGCCCATCTTTCCACCCACTCACAGTCTTTCCGGAAAGAGTCATCTCGACCTCGGAGATTGCCTCGCACATCAAGTTCTGCGGGATCTGCTTTTCCAGATCCTTCTCTGCCCGAGTTCAGCCTGTACCCTCCACCACGTCGGGGAGGACTGGATCCTGTCTGTGAAATGGAGAACTCCAGGTCACAGAGGGTGACAGAGAGCGCCGAGCAGCCGGACTCTGGGACTCCCAGCACTTCAGGAACAGAGTGTCACAGATATCATCCGAAGGAACGCCGCAGGATATCACGGTCTGTTTCTCGAGAGACAGGGGAAGGAGAGTGTGCAGGGGAAGGGGGATCTGGGTTGTACCAGTCGGAGGGTGTACAGGGGGGTTGGGAAAGAAAAGGTGGACGGAGTGCCGAAAGTTTGCGGAGTTTAAGTACACGCAGTAGCGGCTCCACTGAGAGCTACTGCAGTGGGACGGACCGGGATACCAATAGTACTTTGAGTAGCCTGCACAGTGAGCAGACAAGCTCCACGCACGTAGAGAGCCTGCTGTCACTGTCTGGGGACGAGAAGGTAAATGCGGGACATGCCGACCCACGTAACTCTAATGTAGCCTCGGGAGAGGCTAATAAAAACCCCCATGCCAACGAACTTGCTACCAAATTGCCCATTGGCGATGCTCCCAAACCTGCAAACTCAGAGGGCCAACAGGGGGAGGGAACTGTGGAGGCGGCATCAAGGACTAGCGTAGATGTCTCTGCTGGTATGTCCAACCAGCACCAGGAGGCAGCACTAGATGAAATGCGTCCCAAAACAGCCAATCTCGTTCACCGAGCTGCCTCCTCATCCGCCGCCGCCAGCCGTAGTGGCCGGCGACGAAACGGTAAGCAGCGAGCAAGCAGTTTTGATGCCAGCAGACACCGGGAATACATTTGCGGACGTGGCATGGCAACGAAAGGAGAGGAAGACTCTAGTGATCAGAGCGAACTTAGTTGTGCCTCCAGCCTACACTCCACCCACCAGCTCAGCACAGACTCCTCATCCAGCACACCCCACTCCTGCCCCTCTCCTGAGGATCGCCGTGGCCCCTCTCTACGGGCCAAAATGAACGGTGTGCAAACACATGGTCAGAAGGACAAGGAAAAGGAACGGGAGAAAGACAAGGAGAAGGGCAAGCGCAAAGCTTTGCGACGCACTCCAAGTACAGGCAGCGCCAAAACTCATGCCCGGGTCTTGAGCCTGGACAGCAGCACTACTGCTTGCCTTAATGACCCCCACCATTTGGGGGCACCAGCAAGTTCCAGACCCCTTACCACCTCCAAGTCGGACCTGGAGGCAAAAGAGGGGGAGGTGTTGGATGCGGCATCCCTGCTGGGAAGAGCCTCTCAGCTTGAGTCAGTGACCCGGTCGAGAAACAGTCTGCCCTGCCCCATTTCTCTTAGTCACACACAAGATGCAACCACAGGATCTCGAGGTGAGCACACAGAAATGCGAGTTTGTACATTAACTTATTCGCTAAGGGCTGGGAGATGATTAAAGCGATAAATAATTCTGTCATTATTTGCTCACCCTCATGTCATTCCAAACCTGTACAGTATATTTGCTTCCATGAACTACAAGGAGAAGCTTATCAGGATGTTCACGATGCTCTTTTCCATACATTTGAAAAGAATGGTGACCTGGGGCTGTCAAGGTCCAAAAATGATAAAAAGCTTTTTAAAATGCCCAAGCCATAAGACAGCTTTGTGTCAGGAACATGCTTGCATTCAAAGTCGCATTGTAACAGAAGTTAACTGTGACATACATCTGAGTAAAATGGATTATCAAAAAAAGAAAAAATTGTAGGATGGTGACTTGGTTCAATCCATTGGTTGTTGATTGGATGGTGGCAGATCTGAATGCAAGCTTGCAGTTGGGTTGTAATGAGGGGCGATGTTTAAGTGGACTGAATGATTGGAGAAGTCCGACACCAGAGAGTCCAGAGATGTTTCAATGGAAGATTGAGTTATGACATGCACTTTTTAATGCAGAAAGTCCATAGTACATCGCGATTTGTAACTAATGGTGATTGGTGAAAATCTGAATATGCGCACATTCAAAGACTTTTATCTGTTGCTCACACAAAGATATTTGTCTTGAAAACCATTGGTCAACATTCACTTTCAATGTATGGCAAAGCGTATACAACATTCTGCTCAACATGAAAAGAAAGAAAATCGTAGAGGTTTGGAATGAAATAAGGGTGAGTAAATGATGACCGCATTTTCATTTCTGGGTGAAATATCCCTGTTAAGTAGTGATCTCCTCCTGAGATCAGTCTGAAGTGCTAGACATCTGAGGTCTGCAGCAGGTCAGATGGATGTTTTTCAGCAGAATGTAGCTGATCAGATAAACAAGCTTTGCCCAGAAGCTAGTAGATGTACATGTAGTGTGTTTTGCCAGTGCAGCTATGACCCACAAACCCCTACAGAATTACTGAAGTCTTATTCTGACAGCCTGTTGAGTCTATATATGGAAGATCTGCAGGGTTTGTTCTTTCCTCTGGTCCACAGTGATCATGCAGTCTTTGTGCAACATTTGCTTGTGTGAAAGTGAATTGCAGTGTGAATGTGGATTCAGTAATGATAAAATATTTTGGCCCCTTAATTTCAGATTTAAACATGGCCACTTTCTCCATCTGTGTTTCTGTTTGGAAGCACAGAATGTGATATATAGAGATGTGTGTGATATTTATATGTGCGTGCTGTGTGTATGATATCTTTTCTTCTGTGTTTGTGCTAATATTTAGAGGATTTAGAGCATTGTCTAATGTTCGTTGTCATGTTTCTGTTATCTTCTCTTATAGCTTATTACTCAAAAATTAACTGGTCTGAACATAGCAGAAGCATTGTTCTAGAGCAAACCATTTTGTCTTGGTTTAAAGCCCTTTTAGTCCAGCATGAGATTGTTTAGACTGTTTTATTGTAGTAATAAAGTTTTACTTTCAGTGATAAGTCATCAGATAAGGTCAAAGTTCATCTGCAGTGGGAGTGCTGCAGTTAAAGTCCATGTTTAAAACTGCTTGCAAAGGCAGTGCGATTAACCATCTGGATGTCGGAAGATGACAAAGCAGGTTTAGTTTATATTATGCGTTTATAACTGGCAGTTTAGTTGGAAACACATTACCTTGAATTGTACTTTTTTCCTTTTAATCACAATAAGTTGTTTGCAAGTTCCTAAGTATGTTTCTTTAAATTGCTGCCTTTGACTGCACCATGTTCAGCAAAACTTTGCTATATGTTTAATATTTAAAGATTTATGTAAATAAATACAATTCATTACAAATAAATTTAAATATTGAAAAAATAAATACATATATACTGTATACAATATTACTTATATTATTTTTATATTAAAATGTTATATAATAGTTTATTAAATATTTACATGCATTTATTATAATATTTTTAATACATTTATATATATATATATATATATATATATATATATAATTGTATATGTACATATAAAAATGTATTTAAAATATTAGACCTAATAAATTAATGTAAATATTTTAATAATGTAAATCTAATTCTTGAGCCTAAAATTGCTTCTTTTGTTTTTTTTAACTCAGTTTTTGTTTTTTTCCCCCCAATACCATGTGGCATTAAATGACATGGGTAAGCATCAGGCACTTTGCATTTGTGTTTAATGATTCTTGTGTCTACTCTGGTCTTGCATGCAGCATTGCATGTTGCTAGTTCAATGAAAGCTCATTCTTGGTGGCTCCCCTACTGATGGACTCCCTCCTGCCTTTCTCTTCTTATGGCAGCCCCAGGGAATGATGACACAGTCACATTTCGCCGAGAGCGTAGTACGTTTCGTCGACAAGCGGTGCGTAGACGGCACAACGCAGGAAGTAACTCCACACCCCCCACCTCTCTCATCGGATCCCCGCTCAGGTACGACTAACCCGGCGAGCTGCTACAGAACACCAGCAACAGAAAACCTGTGCTGATGTCCACTTAATTATTCTCTTCAGCACATTTCATATCCTTTCTCTTTTGCTTATACACCTTTAACTGTCATTTCCACACTTCTCTGGTGCATTGCATGAAATCTAATCTTTAATTTGCTTGCTGCCCTCTTCTTGTTACTGTACGGACCTTTAACCCATCCTCAGAGAAGCCCAAGCTGATCTTTTTCTGACCAATGTGCTGGTACAGGAAGCCAACATTCTTGCATGTTGCCTTTTCCATGCAATTCAAATCTTATTTTTGTTCTTGCTGGAGTTGTTTCAGTACTTCTATTTATTTTTTCCCAATATCTATTTTTTTCTATTTTCTATTTTTTCTATTTTTGAGTCTTTCATGTGCTTTCACTTATTTTATCCTGTTCTGATGAACCACGTCACATGGTGTCTAACTTCACCCTCACTGTCACACACTTACACATTACACATGCTGCTTCTGGAGTCTCTACTACTGTATCCTGGAGAGTTACGGTCACTGCATCCTTCTCTCACGTAATAAACCTTCCCATAACCCCCAGACACAGTCATCCTTGCCATCATAGATGGCTTGAGATGAAGAGAGAGCGTTTGAGTGCTTTGTTTCATCATCAGGCCCGGGGCATGTCTGTCTCTCTTGAAGTATAATTATGCTTTTACTTAACTAACTTACAGAAATCACTCACAGGCTTTGTTCAGATAGGCAGCAAAAATCCAATGTATTTAGCATATCCAAATTAATTTTGTTTAGTTGTTTTTTGGCCAACAAGCAAAAACCAAATGGAGATTTATTTTTACAGACCTGAACCCAACAAAATCCACACACTACCATTCAAAAGTTTAGGGTCAGTAAGACTTTTAAAGAAATTAATAATTTTATTCAGCAAAGATGCTTTAAGTTGTAAAGTAAAGACTAACTTTTTTCAAATGCTGTTCTTTTGAACTTTCTATTTATCAAATAAACCTGAAATATTAAGCAGCACAACTATTTTTTATGATAAACGTTTCTTGAGAGCACCAAACCAGCATACTAAAATGTGGCATTTACTTTCTATTGAATGGTGAATGAGCAAGCAAGTGTATGTTTCACACACACCATCCAAATGAATGTGTAAACACAGTGATACCTAATGCTCATGTTGCACTGATGAGTTCAGCAGTTTTCCATAATCTCTTTCCAAAATGACAGTCAGCAACTCTCTTATTTCACTTGTTTTGCTGATGCTTATGTCATTTCTATGGCAACTTATGTAGATATTAGATATTAATATAACAAAATTTTCAAAACTGACTAGTCGGTTGGTTGCCTGAGTGACCAGTCAGTTAATCAACAACAAATAAACATTTCTGATTTTGGCTCTTGCAAGATCAGATAAAAAAAAAAAAACGAATTAGATTTTTGTGCATTGTGAACAAAGCCATCTATTTTCCCTCACTCTGTTTCTACCTGGTGATGTTCTGTTTGCACACACACACACACACACAAACCTCAAAATCGCTCTTGCTTTTTCAGGCGGTGAAATCGGAATACTCATCCTCTTCTCTTCCCATTCAGCAGCCCTCTCATTTTACACTTCCTCTCAGTTCTCATAACACTTCCAGAACCCCTATTCCTCTGTCTATCACAACCATCTGTCTGTTTTTCTCTCTAAAATGTGACCTTGCGCTTCCTTCCTTGTTCTGTTTTTGTCTGTCTTATCTTTATAGACACAAACACACACACACTTACTCTTACTTTATGGTTGGGCACAAGTATTTAAACATTCAGTTCTTTTTTTTACCTTTCACAGAGCAAAACTCACAAACTTATTTTGGCATTCATTTTGGGAAGTCTTAATGTGACTCATATTATAAAGTTTTATTTGGTATCATTATATATATATATATATATATATATATATATCCCTGTGTCACACATCCGAAGTCTGTTACTCATTCCGAATCATGCATATTTCTGCTCCTCCAGTCTGCAGGAAGCTCTGAGTCAGGTATCTCAAGCTTCAGGGTCACAGGTCAGAGGTCAGCCATCCCGCACGCCGTCTCAGGTGACGGTATTGAGCACTAGCGCCTCCCTGCTGGTCAGGAATGGAAGTGCGCAGCTGGAGGGCTGTCTGGATAAGGCGTCTACTGTGGGAGTGGCCAGCCTGCAGGATGACTTTGGTATGCGCTGTAAAATTGCCTGCTGTCTGTCACATCATCTTGTTATCGTCACACCTGCCTGTTATATTTGCATCCTGTGTGTCTCGCATTTGCACGCTGGCTGTCAGACTATTTGTCACGCCTGCATGCTGTTTCTTATCACATGCATGTCATATTCAGTCAGTGTGCATCTGTAGGTTTTCGTCATATTGAGAAGTTGTATTGGCTGTGGGACTTAATCGTTATTTATCGGTTTACTGATTTTTCTGCATGTATTTGTGTGTTTGGGATCACACTGATTACACTGGTAACATCATGATCTTGTATCAGATTTTGTATGCATGTAAATGTGACATGGTCTTTCTTTGGTCAGTCAAACTGACTGGTGGTCTAGAGGTATTGATGCACTCCCACTGCTGCGGTTAAGGTTTGCTTCCGGTGGGGGAACATGCTTGCTCTTTTCCTCCCGTGATCAATAGTGCATCTATATGTCTATAAATATCTCTTGTTTTTGAATAAACAAAGACAACAAAATCACGATATAGTGTGTTTTATGAGCTTATTTTTTAAAAAAAAAAATGCATCTGTAGACAAAGGATATTGTAGGTCTTGTTTACAACTGGTATTAACTTTGGTTTCATTGAAGATTCATTCCATAAACATTTAAATTTTAACAAGTGTTTCTGAATTTGGCTTTATTTGGTCAGATTACTAAATGTTTTGGACACGATTTACACCTGTAATACTGTATTTAGTGTTTTCCAACTGTGATCAGATCACATAATGGAAACCATAACAATTAATGTTGTTGCAGACTGTAAAGAGTTAATTTTTTAACTTGTATTGGGGGTCAGTGTCATGTCTATGGCAAAAGGCTTAATTGGCACACTAATATGACCCTGTGTAAAGTCTGCTATGTGACCCCTGACCCCTTGTGTGTTTGTGTGACTCAGGGAAGCTGACCCCACCTCTCTATGAGGTCGGAGGATGTGACATGTCCCTGGTGAACTTTGAACCTGCAACCAGACGAGCTTCCAACAACCTCTGGTGAGTTACAGCCAGTGTTGTTATTGTGATACTTTTTTTCAACATTTTTATTTTTAAATTTCACTTTCATTTTAGTTTTAGGTAAAGTTGTAGTAATTTTGTGCTTTGTCATTTTTATTAGTGTTTTAAATACATCTATATAGTTTGTATTAATTCATATTTCAGTTTTAGTCATTTTAGTATATCAAGTTGAACTAAATGAAAATGATACATGTTGTTTTGGTGACTAGCTAAAGTAAAAGCTATTTTTACTTTTTTTTTTTTTTTTTTCTCAAGTAAAATGTTTTATGAATGGTTTTAGTTTACTATAATACAGCACAGTGTACAGTACAACCAGAACCCAGAATCCTATGTTAAATATCTCAGAGCTAACAAAGACTTTCTCTCTGCAGGGAAACAGACTCCCACCTCTCCAGTTCTACCTCAGTTCGTTTTTACCCTCATGACCTGGTGAGTGCTACTGAACACACATACACATAGCATACACACACACACACACACACACTGAATGTTTTCTTTATGCAAACACTCAGAGATATAATTCAGCCACAGACTATGAGTAAATACACTGACATACAGTATGAGATTATGAATTGCGCACAATAGTGCTTGTGTGAGAAGCAGCACAGTTGAGAAAATTAGCTCAGAGAGAGTGTGTGTGTGTGTGTGTGTGTGTGTGTGTGTGTGAACTCACCCTGGCTTAGTTCTCCTTTCCTCAGATGCGTCTGAATCGTTTACTGTCCATGGACCCAGAGTTGTTGGAACAGCACGATGTGGATGGGAGTCCTGACCTTCAGGAGGCGCCGAACCGCTCGCAGGACTCCACACATAATCACACACACTCACACACGCACCCACACAAAACCAAGCAGTACTACCGCCTGTGGCTGCTGCCGTACCTGTGGGTCGGGCTGCACTTTGACAGACTCACACTACTTGCCCTCTTCGACAGGTACACACAAACACACACATTAATGTGCATTACTGATGTATCTCAGCTCATATACTGATGAATGCTGCATGTGTTTATGTGTGTTTGTCAGGAACCGGGAGGTTCTGGAGAATGTGCTCTCAGTGGCTCTGGGAATTCTTGTGGCCTTCCTAGGTTCTGTGCTGCTAGTTAATGGGTTCTTCACAGACATTTGGGTCTTTCAGTTCTGCCTCGTTATTGCCAGTTGCCAGTACTCATTGCTGAAGGTGAGAATCACACGTTTTTCAAATACACACCAATTTAACGAATAATTTTTAATGAAAATTTGTCTTTATGTTCTTCAATCAGAGTGTCCAACCCGACTCTTCATCACCGCGACATGTGAGTAAAACACATTCAAATACAATAACACACTTAATTACAATGAGCTAAAAGCATGTAAATTAGTGCTGGAAAAATGAATGTGTTAATTTCAATGATTAAAAATTGAAAGTTCTGTCATCATTTAATCACCCTTAAGTTGTTCCAAACCTGTATGAATTACTTTTTTCTGCTAAACGCAAAAGATGATGTTTTGTATAATGTTGGTATTCAAGCACAACCGTTTTCAACACTGAAAATGATCAGAGTGATTCTTGAGCACCAAATCATCATATAAGAAGGATTTCTGAAGGATCATGTGACTTTGAAAACTGGTGTAATGGCTGCTGGAAATTAGGCTTTGCCGTCACACGAAATTAAGTTACCTTTTAAAATATATTAAAATAGAAAAAAGTTTTAAATTGTAGTAATATTTCACAGTATTACTGTTTATTGTTGGTCAAATAAATGCAGCCTTGATGAGCAAAATAGACTTCTTTCAAAAACATTTCAGTCATATTGCTCTCAGTCTTTTGGTGTATATTCATGATTATATATGATATTTAATTAATAGCACCTAACATGATGAATTGCGATTAATTACAGAAAATGCATTACTTTTTGTTGAATATAAAAAAAAAAACATTTAAAGTTAAATGACAGATTGGGGGTCTTGGTTCAGATGCAATGTTTTTCTCTTCCTTCTGTGCATGGTTGTTTAGGGTCATAATCGAATCATCGCTTACAGCAGGCCTGTGTATTTCTGTCTGTGCTGTGGGCTGATTTGGCTGTTGCACTATGGGAGTGTATACAGCAGCTCCACTACAGTGTCTCTGTATGGAGTCGCTCTCACCAGCTCCGTCCTTCTGTCTCAGGCGCGGGATCTCCTCATTGGTGAGCACTGATACATACGAGGACATAAGTTCCCAGCCGATGAATATTTAGCTGTTATTGTTTTGCTCTTTTATTGAAATCAGCATGTTGTACGATTTTTCTCAGCATTCCTATAAAAGTAGAAAGACATTCCAGAGCTGAGTACAGAGAAAATCCTGCTGATGTGACGAGGCTTAAGCACTCCAGCTTTACATTATCTCTCTCTCTCTCTCTCTCTCTCTCTCTCTCTCTCTCTCCAGTTTTCACCCTGTGCTTTCCCATCATCTTCTTCGTTGGGCTGCTCCCTCAGATTAACACTTTCGTCATGTACCTGCTTGAGCAACTTGACATTCATGTCTTCGGAGGAAATGGTAAAACATATGCACACTTTTACATTAGGACTGGGAAAAATAAGCATATGCATTGTGATTGTTTCTGAAATGATTTCTTTTAATTTTAACAAATTATTATTACTATTAATGACTTTTGATTTTAATAATGTATTAATAAATGTTGAAATTAACATTAACTAAGATTAATCAATGCTTATAGTAATTTTTATTGTTATTTTGCCTTAATGTTGACAAATAGAACCTTATTGTAAAATGTTACCAATGTTTCTACTATTTCTTTTTATTTACATAAATTTCAGTTAAAGGGATAGTTCACCCAAAAATGAAAATTCTGTCATTAATTACTTACCCTCATGTCGTTCTAAACCTGTAAGACCTTCATTCATCTTCGGAACACAAATTAAGATATTTTTGATGAAATCCGAGAGCTCTCTTGACCCTCCATAGACAGCATGGGAACTAACACGGTCAAGACACAGAAAGGTAGTAAGGAGTCGGACATCGTTAAAATAGTCCATGTGACATCAGTGGTTCAACTGTAATTTTATGAAGCTACGAGAATACTTTTTGTGCGCAAAGAAAAAAAAAAGGACTTCATTCAACGATTTCTTCTCTTCATGCCTCGTGGTACTCTCGTGAATGGCGGCGGACTGACCCGGAAAAGAAGAAATCATTGAATAAAGTTGTTATTTTTGTTTTGGTTGTGCACAAAAAGTATTCTCGTAGCTTCATAAAGTTACGGTTGAACCACTGATGTCACAGAGAGCTCTCGGATTTCATCAAAAATATCTTAATTTGTGTTCCGAAGATGAATGAAGGTCTTACGGGTTTACTATTTCTTTAATAAACTACAAAACTGTGTTGTGTTTGTAGAGATTGGTGTTTCAGACATTCAGTGTTATGTCTATCTTCACTCCCAGCATGCACCAGTCTGCTTTCAGCTCTCTATAGTGTTGTGCGCAGCATCATCACCATAGTGATGCTCTATGGGTTCTGCTATGGCGCCCTAAAGGTGATGAATCACTCTACATTTCTTTTGAGTTCTTTCTGGATTTCAGTTGTATTTGTATGGATGCTGGATTGTTCTGTGTTGAGCACATTAAATATTCCTCTTAATATTATGTTTGTTTTCAGGACTCGTGGGATCCTCAGCACATTCCTGTGCTTTTCTCAGTGTTTTGTGGGCTGCTGGTTGCTGTTTCATACCATCTCAGCCGCCAAAGCAGTGACCCCTCTGATCTCATGTAAGTCTTTCTGCGAGTGTGTGGGTTTGTGTTTTTGATAAATAATTCTTGCAATTTTCCTGCTTTAGGTACTTTAAGTTCTTTGAGTATTTACTGTCTCAGACTTGATGTTTAAGGACCTTTTTGTTGTGTTTAGTTTGAATTAAGTGAATTTGAATATTGTCCCTTGTATGTGTAGTTCATTATTGCAATCAAAGGTCTTCCCTAATGTGAAAGAAAAAAATCCAGAGGATCCGCTTTCTGAAGTTCAGGATCCTTTACCTGAGAAACTCCGCAGCTCTGTGGTGAGCAATATAAATCTCACAAACATAGATAGAATCAGACATAAATGGACACAAATGGTCTCTTCTGTCTTGAATGATGCATCTGTGTCTCTTTCTTTCTCTCTGGCTACAGAATGAGAGACTACAGTCAGATGTGATTGTGTGTGTTGTCATTGCTGTCCTGTATTTTGCCATTCATGTCAGCACTGTCTTCGTTGCCTTACAGGTAAAACACTATGTTTAGAGATGGAGCATTGTTAAAATTCTGGCCAATACCAATATGCTGATAATTATTTGCATGTTGTGGCTTAATAACAACAATTAAAAGTGCCCCTATTATGGGTTATGAAAGGTTCATATTTTGGTTTTTGGAGTCCCCAACAACAGATTGACGTGCATGCAAGCTCAAAAAACACTTTCATTGTCTTATATTATGCATTCATTTTACCTTACTTGCTCAACGACTCGCAAACGATTCATTTTTCCAAACCCCTCCTTTGCGTGATGCTAATCTGCTGTGATTGATCCGAGCATTTGTGAGTGCAGTGCTGCTTTGTGTACATCCGTTACCAGGGAAACAGCTATTTTTACTGCTCCAAAAGCGGCACCTAGTGGCAAAGAATGAATTAGCATTTTCATTCAGACCAACTCGAAAATCGACTGATGGGTTTTACGCAGCAAACACGCAGAGCTGTAAATGTGAACCGGTATATATATCCCACGGGGGAAGCCCCGCCACACAGAGTAAGTAGTTCCAAGTAGCTGTCTTCAGTAAAATGACGGGGACACAAAATTAACTTTAACCATTGATTCTTCACAGCCTTGTCCTTTGGCAGAGAAAAACACAGATTTACCCTCACAGTGCAGAGCACAGTTTCAGTGTTTGAGGTGGGGGGGTTCAAGTTTTCCTGGGTCTGCGCGCGCAACAAGTGGCGGGCAATATGCTAATGTTTCATGTTGACGTCAACATGAAACGGCTTGGGATTTGTTTTCATTCGACTTGTTTCAATGATTCAGAGTCGACTCTTTCTTTTGAGAGACAATAAGGTGCACTTTTAGATTTAAAACTTTGCAGGATGTTTTCATTCACTTAGAGCTGTATTACACACTGCATGAAAGGTAATTTTCAAAAATCCATAATAGGGGCACTTTAATATATATTCTATATAATGTTGTTTAACTAAATTAAAAATAAAACACTAAAAACAAAAATCTGTCATTTTTAAAGGCTACAAGTGAATTTAGACATCATATGCACAGTAAAGTCTTACAAAATCAAAATGGCAAAATCTAATATTGGCCAATATACAATACCATTCAGTAGTTCAATAAGGGTCAATAAGATTTTTTTCCATCATAGAATCCTA
This sequence comes from Sinocyclocheilus grahami, assembly GCF_001515645.1. Classification (NCBI taxonomy): domain Eukaryota; kingdom Metazoa; phylum Chordata; class Actinopteri; order Cypriniformes; family Cyprinidae; genus Sinocyclocheilus; species Sinocyclocheilus grahami. The sequence goes on along the minus strand of NW_015505517.1, from coordinate 512,482 downwards.
AAAAAAATGCATCATGGTTTTTATAAAAAATAATATTAAGCAGCACCTCTGTTTTTAACATTAATAATAAGAAGAAATATTTCTTGAGCAGCAATCAGTATATTAGAATGATTTGTGAAGGATCATGTGACATAGAAGACTGCAGTAGAGGCTGCTGAAAAATTAGCTTTGCCATCACAGGAATAAATGACATTTTTAAATATATCAAAATACAAAACAGTTATTTTAAATTGTAATAATATTCAGAATCAAACGACAGTTAAATATCCAAGGATAATAAATAGGCAGTTGTTGACTGTCCCTCTTTCTTCTTTTCTAGCCTTTTTTGAGCTATGTTCTGTACGGTCTAGTCGGGGCAGTAGGGCTGTTGACTCACTACCTGTTGCCCCAGATGAGGAAGCAGTTACCTTGGTACTGTTTCTCACACCCGCTGCTCAAAACCAGAGAGTATTATCAGTTTGAGATCCGGGGTAAGTCACAAATTTAAGTTCTGTAAAGATAACATTGTTATTCTGCTGGGACTTAGTTAGCATTAACAGTACTGAAGTGTGAGCTTATTTTCTATGTGCAGGTGCCGCCCATGTCATGTGGTTTGAGCGTACACATGTGTGGCTGCTGTTTGTGGAGAAAAACATCCTCTATCCACTCGTTGTGCTTAATGAGCTGAGTGGCAGCGCACAGGAGCTCGCCAGCCCCAGGAAACTCAACACAGAGTCAGTATTACCTCTTCAATCTGACCTCATGTCTTATGTCTTTTCATTCATTGTTAACAGTTGTTTTTTATTGACGAACTGATTGGCTGTCTGTACCTCATTGTGTATCAGCTCAACATTGTTCTGCACTATCATTCACAAGCAGTCAATGAATTCTTTCTCTCTCTCTCAGGGTCGGGGCTCTAGTGATAACTATCGCTGGGCTGAAGCTGCTGCGTTCTTCCTTCAGTAGTCCAACATATCAATATGTCACTGTCCTCTTCACGGTCCTGTTCTTCACATTTGATTACCGGCAGTTTTCTGAGACATTGCTGCTGGATCTTTTCATTATGTCCATCATTTTCAGCAAGGTCAGCCCTCATTCCTGTAGCATCAGTTCTTGTCTTGACCTTTTACTCTTTCAGGGGTTTGATGTAGGCTATACCTTCTGATGAAGTACAGAGTTGCAGAGTTGTGATATTGTACTACCTTTTGAGCATTTCCAAGTCAGTCCAGACACAACTTAAGGATACTTGTAACATTCTGTTAGTTATGTATCCTAGCATTTTAGAGTATTTTGTAGATTGATTACTGAGGAACAGATATCTGAAATACTTGGTCAGTTACAGCTGTTTATTATCCCAGGCAACCAAATTTCTAATTTCTTGTGTCTCATATCACTTTACATTAACTTTATTCTTTATAACTAAAATTTTTAAACGCTGTATTAAGCAGCATAATGTAAAGTCAGTCATTACCACAAAATAAACCCCTTCACTTGATATATCCCTCTCTATTCTCTGTAGCTCAAATCAATATTTAATTTTATTTTTCATTTCATTATGTTTTATCAGGGTGTCCACGGGTCCTTAAAAAGTCTTAAAATGTCTTAAATAACGTTTTCCTAATATAAGGCCTTAAAAAGTCTTAAATTCGGATTTGATGGGTCTTAAATATTTTTGGTCTCATTACCGCTAAAATATCTTCAGTCTGACGGACCTAATGACTGTTTACAATCATTGGACAGACCGAAGATTTTTTTCTTCCCTGTGGTAGTTACTGCGTCATCAGAGATAATTGCAGTAATGCCGAGTTCACACTGCACGATTTTAGCTCGATTTTTCACTCGCCGACAGGTTTTGCGAAATCGCAGACAAATGCCCGAAATCGGTGCTCGTTCATGCGAGTGACAATCAGGCAGTGTGAATTATCAAAGACACGATTTGAGGGAATCGCCGACACGTGTGAACATAGCAGCGACTGACTGCTACCTCAGATAGTCGTGCAGTGTGAAAACCACGGTGACCCGACGACTTTTAAAATCGTGCAGTGTGAATTCGGCAGCAGAATACAGAGTACAAGGTCGCGCTGAGGCTCACTCAGTCTCGAGACTTCAAAACAAATGAGTGTGAAAGCACACATAAACTCAGAAGAAACACCCTCAGGTAAAAATTCAAAATGTTTATTCATAACATGATATACTTAAGTAACACCATGACAAGTGAGCTATTTTGCAGTGCGCTCTTTCACTGCATGATTCAGTCTATTAAAATACATTCAGAGGGGGCAGCCTTTTTTTCTCCAAAAATTACCATATACACATGTGATATTGATTTTTACAACAGTTCAATAAACTAGAAGTTTTCTTAAGAGACTTACGTTTTAGACACCATATTGCCTGTTTTTGCACTATTTCGCCAACAAAAATTATTCCAAACAAAGCCACAGCGCTGTTTTGCGTCTCTGAGTAACAGGACGGACATAACATTATTTATTGCAGTTGTAATTATTGTTATTTGCAGTGTACATTATTTAATCTTACTGGTAACAGCCCTATAGTGTATGTTGAATTTATTGATAAAATGTAATAATTTGATATGTAAGATGATGCATACATCTAAAAAAGTTAAAAATAGGCCTTTGTAAAGGTAAATATGCAGATTTAAGTATGTAAAAGCTGATAGAACACTGATGAAAATATTGCTTCTGAATAAATTGTTTACTCCACCAAAAATCTCAGTGATGCAGTTATTTTGCAGGGATATTTTGTATAGAATATTGTCTGCTGACATGAAAAGTTCACTGTATATCGTAGTAATAAATATAATTTATTACAGCAATGATATTTTGTTTTCTTTTTAATTTATACGCATTAAATATTACATATATGTATGTAATAAAATGTGTATTTCCATTACAGGTTTAGGTCTTAAATTTCATATGTATATTTTCAAGGTGGTATTAAAAAGGTCTTAAAAAGTCTTAAATTTAACTTGTTCATGTTTGCAGAAACCCTGTTTATGTAAAAAGCCATATTAAGCAGTGTAATCTAAAATCGTAAACAAACCCCTTAAGATGATACTACCCCTCTCTGCTTCTCTTACATTTTAAATGGTTGTTTTTCAGATACTGTGCAAAATGTCTATTATATAACTGTGTGATATGTTGTCTTTTGTAGTTATGGGAGCTCTTTTATAAGTTGAAGTTTGTATATACCTACATCGCACCGTGGCAGATTACCTGGGGCTCTGCCTTCCATGCCTTCGCCCAGCCGTTTGCAGTGCCACGTATCCTAAACACACATCGTGTTCCAGATTTAACATATTTCATAGGCTTTGTCAAATTCAGGTGTCTTTGTGATTCTCTCTGTTCTTCCTTGACTCCGCCCCCTCCAGACTCTGCCATGTTGTTTGTACAGGCCATTGTGTCTGCTGTGTTCTCCACTCCATTAAACCCTTTTCTTGGCAGTGCCATTTTCATCAGTTCCTACGTACGACCTGTGCGCTTCTGGGAGAGAGAATACAAGTAAGACGCTCTTGAATATCAGTATCTCCAATTTCCTTTGGCCTTTTTTAGCGCAGCCCACAAAACATTTATGAGATTGTTAATTACATTTTTGTGTTTCAGTACTAAGCGGGTCGATCACTCCAACACTAGACTTGCTTCGCAGCTTGACAGAAACCCAGGTACGACTAGATACATTATCTGTTGTAAATGAAAAATCATTTGTCATTTGCCCATGGTGGACTAGTTTTGTTTTACAGACATCTCATCTCTCATGTTGTCAGGTTCAGATGATAATAACCTGAACTCCATCTTCTATGAGCATTTGACGCGGTCCCTGCAGCATTCTCTGTGTGGAGACCTGCAGCTGGGCCGCTGGGGAAACTACAGCACCGGAGACTGCTTCATCCTGGCATCTGATTACCTCAACGCTCTCGTTCACCTTGTTGAGATCGGCAATGGCCTCATCACTTTCCAGCTCAGAGGACTTGAGTTTAGAGGTGAGGTGAGGAGAGGAAGAGAAAAAGAAACAAACAATAAATCAAATAGTTACACTATACCATTCAAAAGTCTGGTGTCAGTACGATTTTTATGAAAGAAATTTATTATTTTATTCATCATAGATGCATTAAATTGATCAAAAATGAAAGTAAAGATATTTGTTGCAAAAGCTTGATGTTACTATTTCAAATCAATTCTGTTCTATTCATGTGAACTTTCTATTCATTAAAAAATCCTGAAAAAATGTATCACAATTTCCACCATGTTATGTTTCTTGAGCATGAAATTGACATATTAGAATGATTTGTGAAGGATCATGTGACACTGCAAACTGAAGTAATGGCTGCTGAAAATCCAGATTTGCCATCACAGGAATAAACCAAATTTTTAAAAATATTTTCAAATAGAAGACAATCGTTTTAAAATGTAAACATATTTTACAGAATTACTGTTTTTACTGTATATTGATCAAAAAATGGTGACCAAAAACATTCTTTCAAAAACATGAAAATGAATTACAGACCCCAAACTTTTGAACATCAGTGAAAATTCTGACCGTTATAGTTCTTGAAAATGTAACATTATGGAAAAACTGGATTTTGCTTGCTCTTTTTAAATATAATGGCTCACTGTACTCTAAATTGATCAATTAAAGCTTTCTCCCCAGTCCACCGAAACCGTTTGTAGAAATTAAGCCTCAAAAACAGGTCATTCAGAAATCAATTAGTAAGAATTACAATGCCTGTTTATTATTCAGCAACTAGGTGGGGGTATTGATCTCTAATCAATGATAGAGATAATTTACATATCTTCAATGCAGTGTAGCTAAGACAGTCCTTTGTATTTCCAGGGATCGTATAACATTTTAAATGAGTTATTACTGAGTTATATACGAGTCTAGTTAAAATATTCTGTCTCATTTCTTTCTTCTCTCTATCTCAGGGACGTATTGCCAGCAGAGGGAGGTGGAGGCGATAACAGAGGGAGTTGAAGAAGATGAAAGCTGTTGTTGCTGTGAGCCTGGTCATCTCCCCCATCTGCTGTCCTTTAATGCTGCATTCGGGCAGCGCTGGTTGGCCTGGGAGGTTCTGGTCACTAAATACGCCCTGGAGGGCTACAGCATCACTGATAACAGTGCCGCGTCTATGCTGCAGGTGTTTGATCTGCGGCGAATCCTCACCACCTACTACGTTAAGGTCAGCAGACAAATTTTCCAATCCTGTTCCAAACTGCTATTTTGATAACTGGCTAGGTGAGATTTAAAAAATAATAATAATAATGTCCTGAAATTTTTAAAAATAATTTATCTATTATTTCTGTGTTTATATGTTTATAGGGCATCATTTACTATGTCATTGCATCTCCTAAACTGGAGGAGTGGCTGGCGAATGAAGCCCTTCTTGAGGGCTTGAAGAGCTGCGGAGAGCGAAACTATGTTGACCTAGATCCAACTTTTAACCCCAATATTGATGAAGACTATGACCACAGACTGGCTGGAATCTCCAGAGACAGTTTCTGCTCTGTCTACCTCAGCTGGATCCAGTACTGCAACTCACAGAGAGAGAAGGTAAACTCGTGCTCAGCCACACAACATGTCTGATGAATATGTTAAAGCTGATGCGTACAAAATTAATCTAAGCTACCATTTAAAAATTTGGGGTATGATTTTTGATTTTTTTATGATTTTTTAAAATGTTTTTTAACAAAATAAGTTTTTTATACTCACCAAAACTGCATTTATGTGATAAAAAAGTACAATACAAACAGTAATACTGTAAGATATTATTGCAATTTAGAGTATGTTTTCTATTTTAATATAATTAATAATGTTATTTATTCCTGTGATGCAAAGCTGAATTTTCAGCATCATTACTCCAGTCTTCAGTGTCACATGATCCTTCAGAAATCATTCTAATATGCTGATTTGGAAATGTCTGAAATGTCTCTTGTCATTTAATGCATATTGTTGTATTAATTTCTCTTAGAAGCTGTAGTGTTTGTAAAAAAAAAAGTTTTACCTTCCTGCCATCTCTTTGTTTATTTCTTTCAGCCACTGGACAGTGAGAAAGACTCTGCCTTGGTTTTGCTGTGTTACGGTCTGTGTGTTTTGGGAAGAAGAGCTCTGGGAACTGCATCTCACAATATGTCCAGGTGGGGGAGCAAAATCCTTTACTCTGCTGGAGTTTTTCCATGAAGCTTGTTATGAAGACATTTTTTGCGGTTTGTTTGTTCTGATGGTGTGTGTTTGTGATACAGTAATCTGGAGTCTTTCCTGTATGGGCTGCATGCCTTGTTTAAGGGAGATTTCCGGATCTCATCTGTAAGAGACGAATGGATCTTTACTGACATGGAACTGCTGAGGAAGGTTGTTGTCCCTGGAATTCGCATGTCTCTTAAACTGCACCAGGTGAGACACATTTGTGTGCGAGACTTAATGTCATCTGTTCTCTGTGTCACATCAAATGTGACTTTTATTATTTTATGCTTTTTGGGTATATTTTAACCAGATTTAAACACTCTCTGCAGGATCACTTCACCTCCCCTGATGAGTATGAGGAATCATCAGTGTTGTTTGAGGCAATTTCTTCGCACGAGCAGACACTGGTGATAGCTCACGAGGGCGACCCAGCCTGGCGCAGCGCTGTCCTGTCCAACTCTCCCTCTCTGCTCGCCCTCAGACATGTGTTGGACGAAGGGACCAATGAATACAAGATCATCATGCTTAACAGACGCTACCTCAGCTTCAGGGTCATAAAGGTGAGCGAGGACAAAAAGACGGGATCAAATGGAAGAAAGCGGACTGACAGGGTAAAGATCTTATTTTATTAGCATATAAATGATTTTTCATGTGTGCATGTTCTTAGGTGAATAAGGAGTGTGTGCGCGGCCTGTGGGCGGGACAGCAACAGGAATTGGTGTTTTTGCGGAACCGAAACCCAGAGCGTGGAAGTATCCAGAATGCCAAGCAAGCACTACGCAATATGATCAACTCTTCATGCGACCAGCCAATCGGATATCCCATCTATGTCTCGCCTCTGACAACATCTTACTGTAATACACACCCCCAGCTGGGACACATACTGGGAGGACCGATCAGCATCGCCAACATACGAAACTTTATCGTCAACACGTGGCACAGGTGTGTGTGGTTGAATGAACGAGAATGGACATGTTATGATTGTCATACTAACACTGCTCATCTCTCTCACTGCAGACTGCGTAAGGGTTGTGGAGCTGGCTGTAACAGTGGCGGGAATGTTGAAGATTGTGATGCGGGTGGCTTGTCGTGTGGCAGTGGGAATTCTGGGACAGCAGCGAGTGATTCCCAGCACAGCTCAGGACCCACAGTGCTGCACTCTTACACGCCTCATTCTCTGGGTAAACACACCGTCAGTGCTAAGACATCACTTACTGGCTGAACACATGTTTACTGTGTAATTTGCATATAAATATGATGTATTTTGTATTATAATGAGGTCTTACCTGGTTAATATTTGCAGATACTTTATCAGTTTTTAGGTTTAACATGACTCTTTATGGGTATAATATATGTTCATTGCCAAATTATCTGCAACAGTAGAACAAAACTAGAAAAGTTCATCAAAACAAGCATTGCATGTTGGCATGACAAAATGTTGTGAAAAGTTGAAAGATTTTGAAGTTTATTTAGGCCTAATTTAAATCTTGTAGGACAGACATGTGGATGGATGGGTAAAAAGATAGAAAGATGGATGGATGGATAGATAGGTAGATGGATAGATGCATGGATGATGGATAGACTGATGGATGGATGAAAAGATAGATAAATGGACTGAAGGATAGAATGATGGATGGATAAATAATAAATAAGTAAATAATAAATTATATAAATAAATGGATGGATGATAGATAAAAAGATGAATGGATGGATGTATAGAATAAAAGGATAAATAGATGGATGATAGATTAAAAGATCGATAAGCAGAGGGAGGTGTGGATGGACTAATGGATAGATAAATAGATTAATGGAGAGACTGATGGATGGATGGATGCATGGATAAAAATGTAGTTAAACAGATGAAAGGATGATGGATAGATTAAAAGAGATTAATGGATGGATAGATAAATGGATTGATGGATAGATTGAAGAATGGATAAAAAGATAGATAAATGGATTGAAAGATAGATAAAAAGAGATAGATGATGATAGATTTAAAAAAAATAGATACATGGACAGATAGATAAAATGGATGGATAGATGAACAAATGGATAGATAAAAGAGATTAACAAATAGATAGATAAAGAGATAAACAGATGGATGGATAAACTGAAGGATATTTAGATAGATGAACAGATGGATATGGATAGATAAAAACAGAGATAAACGGATGGATGAATTGATAGATAGATAGATAGATAGATAAGAAAGTTACCTTCAGTCTCTCTCTGTCTCTTCAGGTACGAGTCAGAGTTCTCAGTCAGTGCAGTCTGGTTTGGTTCGTCAGTCTCCTGCTCGTGCGTCTGTCGTCAGTCAGTCGTCCTCGTATCGTCACAGCAGCAGCCGCCAGTCTTCACTCCGCACGTCTGTGACGGGTCTGGAGCCCTGCAGACGTTCCTCCAGCAGCCAGCTCTCTCTCCGCACGCTGCCCACCTCCCTCCAACTCCGGCTGGGCACCAACGCCTCGGCCGCCAACCCCGACCCACCCGGCCCCTCCAGCTCCCTCTCAGCCCACTCCATCCCGCCCTGCAAACGACACACCCACACGCTCGCCAGTCTGCTGGGAAACGAAGCCTTAGGGCTGGGGACGGACAACCATCCTCACCCCCACCATCATCTTCACTACATCCACCATCATCATCACAATCCCTCGCTCTCCTGTCTGAGAAGGGACGACATCTCCTACAGGGTGCAGGTGAGTGTCTGGCTTTCTCGTAATTTGATCACAGATCACAGATCTTAATTGTGTGAAATTTGTTATAATAATGACGCATATGCATTTGTGTAGATTGTGGATGTGAGTCAGGTGTTGGATGTAATGAATCATCCCAAGAGGAAGGAGCTGGTGTGGCCAGATGAGAGCATGAGACTGAGATCTGGACGCAACTTTTGGAGGGACTGGAGTCCCCTAGAAGGCATGGAGGGTCACGTGAGTGCATCACATTTAACTGAAACTTTTAAAAATCATTTTTGTAATTGAAATTAAGTAAAATTATTGTAATTGAAATAAAATATAAATATCAAATGAAACCCTAAAAAAGATCAAATTAGAAATGTTGTCTTGGCATCTAACTAAAATAAGTTAATTTAAGTTGGAGTACTACAATTACTTGGACAGAATTAAAAATAAATTAAAGCTAAATACAAATATGTTTTTTTTAAAGAAACCTAAAATAGCACAGTCCCCATAGACAAATGTAATATATGTACATATATACATTATACATCATGCTGATATAGAGCCGGTATCGCTCTCGTACTCGAGTGATATTGCTCATATAGCAACCATATATCAGTAATACATTTTATATTATATATGCTTTATTAAAACAACATGCATACAAAAATCTGTAGTTTATATGTTTTTGTAATAAATGTTTTAAATGCATTTATTACAAAATTATACTATTCACAGATTTTTGTATATATATATGTTGTTTTAATAAAGCTGCATATATAAATAAAACATATATTACCGTGATATTATGTATCATATTACATTTCTGTATGGGTCACACACATTTGGCTGCATCATCCCCCGGAATGATTAAGGATGTCATTAGATGTCTCTGTAGTTTTCCTGAGCCCATTTTAGTTGGAGATTCACGGGACAGATGATTTTCAAAATGCATGATAATTGAATAATCTGGTTCTATTTTGATCATTATTTGTTGGTTGAGTCAGATGAAACCTATCAAAGAACATATTCACAGTCCAGATCATATTTCACACCGAAATAAAAAGAAAAATACTTTTTATATATTCTTAAATGACAGTTGAGAATTTTTCACCCAAATTCACCCTATATCCTAATTTCCCACTGCTCACTCTCTCTCCATAGGTGGTTCATCGTTGGGTGCCTTGCAGTCGTGATCCGGTTAGTCGGTCTCACATTGATAAGACCATCCTGCTGGTCCAGGTGGATGATAAATTGGTTCCCATTATAGAGATGGGAGTGATTGAACTGGGGGCAGAAGTGTGAGGATGCACTCGTCTAATGTCAGGCCAGAGGAAGAATGAGGCCACACTCACTTCCAGCTGCTGATCAGGGCGCAGGAAGCCAGGGAATCGTGCAAATGGAGAACATACACACTCACACATGCTGCAAGAAGCACATTTGCTCACATCTGGACAGAAAGCTGCCTTGCTCTGTGTTCCTCAGATATGCTGCATGGGAGATCAGCTCCTGTAAACTCTTCTCTCTTTCTCTCTCCTTTACGAGCAGCTGCAGTTTTCGTTCTGTTTTTTAGGTTCTATGCATCTCATCAGCTGTCTGTAAACACATGCAAACTCACAGGGAACACTACAACCGAGCTTGATGTACACGCAGAGAAGAGTTTTTTTATTACAGCTATAATTATGTTTTATTTTGTATTTCTGCCAAATTAAGTCAGGTGCACAGTGCTGCCCTGGACATGCAGTGAATCATGTGACAGACTGTGTTTTACTAGCTGCCAAGACAGATGATCATGGTGAGGATGATAATGATGATAAAAAGGAAGCAGGTGCTTCTGATACAGAGCATCCTTACTCTTCATCCTCGTTCATTTTGTTGAGGATCCATTTGATAACAGAGGTGTTATGAGAAACTTTAACTTGCACTATGATTTGTTTTTGATTTTCAGCTGTGCACTACTTTCTAAGATCAGACATTATTTATTCCTTCACGGTTTGAATCGCCATGGTTAGCGATGCCTTTGGAATGCAAAATCATTGACACTTTCTTTTCTGCCGTTTTGACAGTTTTTCTTTAGCTTGAGGACAGAAGTGGTTTTTTAACCACATGTAGTTATGTATGAATATATAAATGTGTCTGTAAAAAGATTTGGCTTTGAATATTTATTGTATTTACATTTTGTTATATTGTTTTTCATTTACAGGACAAATAAAGACAATGCATAAATATTATTTATTCTTGCTCCCGAGTGACTGATGATGTTCTTTTATGAGAAGGATGAAATGAAGTGCATCTAGGGCATGAACTCATATTCATGTGATTTGGGGACGAAGGTTGCTGCCCTTTCAAATAGCCATGAGACGTCAGGAGACAACACAAACCACTGACTGGTTAACAAGGGAATGTTTTTCATACTGATACTGAAGTGCTGTTATTCATTGCTTTGGCTGTGATCACTGGCATAATATGTATATCGGTACAATGTCTTTAAGATAAAGCACTTAATAAATCAAGCTGATATCTTAAAATAGAAGGGGAAAAAAAACAGAGCTTTTGGGAACATGTTACTTTTCACAATGTGCTAAACCTGTTTAACTGGTGTCCTGTTATACTTGGGTACTCTCATATTGACAGAAGGAAACATCTGAATTTCCTCAGTAATGTCATAATATAGCAAACTATTGTAAAGAATCAGTCCACTGAAGGCGAGCGTAGTGAAGAATCCAAGTGCAGTTTATTTACAGTCATCCAAACAGACGAAGACTAGAAACACAGACTTGATGTGGCATGAACAGACTAGACTCACCGACAGCAGGTTACAACATCAATACATGACAAGAGACAATGGGAATATGATGGCTACTTATAGCAGACAAGAGGGTCACATGACATGAACAAACCAATGGGGAACAAGACACGACTAAGACTACCAACCAGAACATGACACAATGAACCAATAGCATGAAGACAAGAGGGCAAGGGAAGCATGACACTAACAGGGTGAACCAATTAGAAAATAAAAGACACGCCCCTCTAAGGGCGGCTCCAGACGCCCAAACAAAACCCAAAAAGTACAGGAGGGTGGTGGAGTGGAGGCGGAACTGGGGGAGAGACGGAGGGCCAGGCCCGTGAAGAGGAACAGGCAGATCGGGCAGCCATGGTGGGGCAGGCAGATCGAGCAGCCATGGCGGGGCAGGCAGAGCAAGGACATGGACGGACCACTTGACTGTGACAGAACACGCAGAGAGTTCTTGAATGGCCTCCATGGCTGTGACAGGACAGACAGTGGGTTTGTGAACGGCCTCCTTGGCCGTAGCAGGACAGGCAGTGAGTTCGTGAACGGCCTCTGTGGCTGTGACAGGGCAGACAGTGAGTTTGTGAACGGCCTCCGTGGCCATGACAAGACAGTCTGTGAGTTTGTGACTGAAGATCAGTGAAGATGATCTGCTGGATTCATAATGGTGGTCGTGTATTCAGTAAAGAATCAGTCCACTGAAGGCGAGCGTAGTGAAGAACCCAAGTGCAGTTTATTTACAGTGATCCAAACATAATCCAAATAGACGAAGACTAGAAACACAGACTTGACTCACCGACAGCAGGTTACAACATCAATACACAATGGGAACTGATGGCTACTTATAGCAGACAAGAGGGTCAGATGACATGAACAAACCAATGGGGAACAAGACACATGACTAAGACTACCAACCAGAACATGACACAATGAACAGATGAACCATTAGCATGAAGACAAGAGGGCAAGGGAAGCATGACAGTAACAGGGTGAACCAATTACAAAATAAAAGACATGAAAACATGAACATGAAACAAAACCCAAACCCCACATTACAACTATAGACAAGTCCTGATTGTGGAGTAGCGTTTTCTTCTTGATATTTACTTTTTCTTTATTAGATATTGGTAACGTACATTATATATAACTAAGAAGCATTATTAAAAATACTTTAAAAAAAACAGCAACATAAGTTACCGGTAATAGATATTTAAATAGTTATCGATGTCATGAAGCTTTGATAAATGTTTACATATTTGACAAAGTGTGTTTGTTGGGTGACAATCTTTGTGATTGTTATGGAGGAATGACTTGAATTGAGACGTGTATGAGGTGATTTGGTAGTGTTTGTGCATTTTGGAAGTGTAGTTTACTGCTGTGCCAAGCTGAAATATGGCAAGGAGAACCGAGTTTAGAATTTAGAAAAAGTGAAAGTATTAGGAGATTGTTATGAAAGTTATTAGAAATTCATGTTCAAAATATTAGTCCGGTTTTGTCAGCTTTTCTTGAGCAAAACATGCTAGGTTATGTAATTTTTTTCTTATGTTCTTAAAATAGCTTAGACTATCATGGAGTCTCTGATAATAGGAATCAGAGATCATATATGAAAATCTATTACATTTTTGAGGGGACTTTTTGAGGAAGAAGCTTGCATGTGGCTGTCAACAGACATGTACACCTGCTGAAGAGTTTACAGTGAATTCTAATATAAGAGGGACTTTAATACTTGTGTAATAAATTAATGCTAAGATAAAACGCCCATTTGGTGTCAAAGGTTTCACAGTGATCTGTAAGTTCCAGAACCGAGAGGTTCTTGTCATCCATGTTAAATCTAGCATTATTAAAGATAATTAAATTATTGTCTCAATAAGCTTGCCTAAAAATAGAGAATCAGTATAAGTAAATTACGTGAGAAGCTGCAGAAGGAATTTACCAGTATTAGCTACAGATCATTATAGACTGATCTGATGGCTGCTTACAGATATTTCAACACATGCTCTGTTCCTGATTTATATTACACCTGTAAAAACAACACAGGTGAGACCAGCCCAGCTATAAAAATATGCGTGGGTGCAGCAGTCATATGACAAACGGATAACCTGATCATGTGCTCGATTATATTCTGCCCAGATAGTAAAAAAAAAAAAGAAGGGCAAGTATCTATGATGCTCAGCAAGAAATTATTAATAAACTTTTTCTAACCAATTATTAAATCCCCTAAAAGAGCTGAGGCATTTCCCCTGAACTTTCATAACGGTTAGACTTTCCTTGTCAAGTGGCAGACCACTTCAATGCATTACTCTACTTCTATACTTCTGAAAAGCATCCTCTCTTTTTGTTTTGTTTTCAGTCAACTCGTTGCACATGACCGACTAGTCAGGCGGTCAGTTGAGGCACCGCCCAGGGGTGAAAGGTGATTGGATGCTGCACTGAGGCGTGTTGAGCTGATTGGATGGCGCATGGAGTCCGTTTGCGCTGATTGGCTGCTACACATGCGTCCTCGTAGCGCTGTTTGTAATAAAGCGTCTCGTAGCTCCAGTACAGGCAGCTCGGGCAGCGCGTACAGAACAGGTAAGGGCAAGGAAACGAATTATATTTTTATTTGATAATAATCCTGCTTATTTTGTTTGGTTGTGGTATGTATAATTAAACTCCAGGGTAAATGCGGTCTTCAGCTAACAGGAGTACAGTTTAAATCCCCCTATGGCCTGTTGTTTTTATTGTAATCTGATGTCCTTTTATGTTTATAGGATGATTACGAGACCACTTACAAAAATATACCATAGTAAACAGTCATTTTTTAAAAGTTTTTAACAGTCATTTATTACCACAATTAAATGTAGTATTTGATACCATTATCATCTAAAATGAGACATTTAACAAAATGTTCTGTTTGAAGGAGATTTATTATGGTTTTATAGTAGTAACAATAGCTATATGAATTAACTACGGTTGATTTTTGTAAATATGAAATGTTCAAAGTAATGGGAGCTTTTGATAAAATAACTCAAAAGAACACTTATATTTTTTTTATCACTTCATATTTTATCTCTGCCTTACTGTAAACAGACTTTATATAGATAAAGTCAACACTGCTTTATTTACATAACTATAAAGGCTTAGTGAAAAAAATAATTAAAAAGTGTCATGGGTATTTGCAATATACCCATATTATAATATACATGTATATTATATTAATCAGCAAAATGAAAGCCATCAAATAAGTACTTTTTGTAGTATGACAAATACAAGTTTACAATCTTTAAACTTCTAATAGCATGCATGGTGTTTTTCTCTGATTATTTTGCATCTCTGTTCCCGGTAGATTGCAAAGATGAGCCCACAGACAGTAGCAGTTTTAGGACTTGCCCTGAGCCTGGGGCTGGTAGTGAGTGGTTTTCCTGCCGAGCAGCCAGAAAATGGGAAGCACTGGGTCGTCATCGTGGCTGGTTCGAATGGCTGGTACAATTACAGACACCAGGTGAGTGTGGAACTGATCTTTGAGGTGGAGAAAGTACATGGGGTTTTTTCCAAACTGTTAGTCAGTTGTCATATCGGAAGTATTTATTCTGTTGTGTTCATGTTTGTGTAAAGGCCGACGTGTGCCATGCGTACCAGATTGTCCATAAGAACGGAATTCCCGATGAGCAGATTGTGGTGATGATGTATGACGATCTTGCTCAGAGCTCTGAGTGAGTATGACTTCTATTATTTAAACAAACTAGTATAGTGTAGTGGATCTCAACCTTTTTGACTCAAAGGCCCTCAGTTTGTCAAAAACAATATTCAAAGCTTAAATGTATCTCTTGTACTTCTGTTTTAATTAAAATCAATAGACTAAAAAAAGTTATGTCAGTTTGATCTTGTACATCTTCATTTTAGTGTTCTTTTAGCGTGTTAAGGGTTTCATTTTAAGTATATTAACAATTTACAGTAAATCATTTTAAGATTTATTGAACCCCCTTGGAAGTTTGCTGACCATGGGCTTTAGTTGAGAACCACTGGTATAGTGAGAGTTGGTCTGGTAAACCAAGAGATACTGGGTCAAGCCTAGTAAGAAATGATTCATGACCTGGAGTAACTTTGCTCAAATGCAATAGTGATAGAAGAACAAGCACTTTACCCTCATTAACTCAGACTGTAGAAAATGTGCTGTTAGCTGTTTCAGATATTTAAAAAGCAATATCTGGGTAATTTCTCACGATCACCAATATGAGCACTTCCCCTAAATCGTTTTGGTAAAGTGTTGACTTCCAAAAGCAGACATAAAAAATTATTTAGCTCCACCACATGCATGGACGCACACACACGCACACAGAAACAAAGCTTTGAGTCAGTTCCTTTGCAGATGTCACGCGTATCTAATTTAACCACCAAGACTTAGTCTGCCAAAAGGAAAAATGCATGAATTGTAACTTGTCAGGTTTTTCTCTCATGGTCGTGATAGTTGCTGGCATTTACGATGTTTGTGTCATGAATGTATATAGAGTGTATCCTTCTTTTTAGGGTCCATAAACCTAATGGAGCCTATGTCTATATAAGAGTATAATATTAATAAAATCTATATTTGGACTATATATATATATATATATACATACACACACACACACACATTTTAACCTTTAGGCCTATATTTTTATTGGAAGTTTGACAGTCATTGCTTTAGTGGCTTTTTTATGAATTCATATGTAGGTCAGGTGTTGCGGCTGAATTAAACAATGAAAGAAAGCGATGTGTTATCTGATAGTTGGCTTAGTCACATGGTTTAGGGGTTAAATTTTAACCTGTGTTTGACAAGTTGAGAAGAAAGAGGTCTTTTTATTATTGTTTGTGTTCTTTTTATATTTATGCTTTTAAGAATCAATTTGCCAGTTTTGTTCATTAAAAACCAAAAGCCTTTTCAGTAGAAAGGTTCATATGACCATGTTTTTGTGTGTGTCCAGTAACCCTACTCCAGGAGTGATCATAAACAGACCCAATGGATCAGATGTTTACAAAGGAGTGCTGAAGGACTACACTGGTGATGTGAGTCAATACTTGCACCTCTGAATCTGAGATTTGAAGTAGTAAGTGGTGTGTTTGCCATCCGTTTAATAATGTTGTGTGTTTGTTATATAGGACGTGACTCCTCAGAACTTCCTGGCGGTGTTGAAAGGTGATGCTGCCAGTGTGAAGGGAGGCTCTGGAAAAGTGCTGAAAAGGCAAGGTCCCATAAAAACTGTGGCAGAGGGGGTTAGAGGTCATTAGCATGTTGTTGAAATGTAAATGAGCTTTTAGTAGATTTTAGTGTCTTATTAAATTTTTTACCCTCAGTCCCTGTGAAATCTCAGTCTCTTTTGTCTCTGTTTGTGCATGTTGAGTCAGATATGTGGAAAAACTGGTCTTATGATATACTTTCCTTTCTCAGTGCATTTTTTTAATCCTTCTTTTCCTGGCAGCGGTCCAAATGATCATGTGTTTGTGTATTTCACTGATCATGGAGCCCCAGGTCTGCTGGCCTTCCCTAATGATGATGTAAGCACTTTCTGCTTCCTGCGGTCATTTAGCTGAGTCAGATCCTTTCAGATCCTTTTTACGCACACTACACCGTTCTTTCCAAAAGTCTTAAGACCACTAGTGTAAATGATTCTATTCTATATATTTTTCTAGTTTCATTACAAATTATAAAATCAACATAAGTAAATATTTTATTTGAAATTTGTTTTTTTATTAATTTAAACAAACAAACAAAAAAATCCCAGATGTTTTTTCATCCGCCTCTGAAGATACACCTGAAGTAGGTCAGCTGACATAGAAAGATCTCATATAATGAGTAACACATTTAACTCACTGGAGGTTTAGCTGAGTCGCATTGACAACTTGCTGCACTGACAACTTTTCCAGTAATTGTGCATGATCATCGGGTGGGGGAGTTAATGCTTCACTTCCTTATGAGTGACATGTTTATACATTAATGGGAATGTTGTAAGTACCTCATAGATGGCTTTCATCTATAGAAACTTACAGTAAATCATTCTTCTACTTTTCTCTTTTTTTAGCTTCATGTAGAGGACCTGATGGAAACCATCAAGTACATGCACCAAAACAACAAATACAAGAAGGTGACTGTTGCTCATACGATACAATAATTATTTATTTCTTTATTTTCAAAAAAATAGTTTTTTTAATAAATCCTTTCGCGCACACATAGATGGTGTTTTATGTTGAGGCCTGTGAATCTGGCTCTATGATGACGCCTCTGCCGGTTGACATTAATGGTGAGTGTTTCTTTAACACCATCATACATGCTGCTGTGTGTAAATAATACCATACATATAACCTGTCTACTTTCTCTTTGTATGTCAGTCTATGCTACCACCGCTGCCAACCCTGACGAGTCCTCATATGCCTGTTACTATGATGAGGCCAGAGACACCTACCTGGGAGACTGGTACAGCGTCAACTGGATGGAAGACTCCGATGTGGTTAGTACACACATCTGACAGAGAACTTTGTTTAGGTCCAGATTTAAGAAAGTTAGAAAAGAAGAGCATTTATTCAGCATGAGCAGTCTGATCATATTAATAGCAGAGCATCTCACAACCCTGAATACAGACATCCAGAAAGAATCTGGAGTCATGCAGACCAGACGATGGCAAGGTGTTTTAAATGATGTTGTGTGTTTGTTTCTTTAGGAGGATCTGAGCAAAGAGACTTTGGCCAAACAGTTCAAGATCGTAAAGACCAAAACCAACACCAGCCATGTGATGCAGTATGGAAACAAGGTAATACACTTACACTGTCTAAGATGTAAAAGACATTTAGTAAATATTAAAAATTAGCACATGCATTAAGAAAAAGCACACTGTCTTTACACTACCAAGCACCAATTGCAAGGTTGATCAGCATTAGTGAGGGCTCAATTATCTGTGCTGCAAAGTAATTCATTACTAAATAGCTAAATGTCTCGCATTCCTGGCTAGTTCAGAAAGTTTCCGTTCATAGTCATGTGTACTTTATTGACAAGGAAGTGTTTGATAAAAGCATAAATGCTGTTCTGAGTACTGTCTGCATGCCTGTACTTGCCAGATGTAACTCTGTTGGTTTGTTTGTGTTTTAGACGCTGTCCCACATGAAGGTGATTGCGTTCCAGGGTAATTCGAAAGGTCTTGATAAGGCACCCGAGCCTGTGTCGTTGCCTGTGATTACTGAACATGACCTCATGAGCAGCCCTGATGTGCCCCTTGCAATCATGAAGAGAAAACTCCAGAAGACCAATGACGTTAATGCTGTTGTCGGTTACATGAAAGAAATCCATGAACATCTACAGGTTTGAAGCACTGCTTTTTAAACAGATTTAAACAGATTCATTTTAAATTTAAACAGATAATTATTTATTCATTTATTTTAAGTGTTAAAAGTTAATTCATTGTTCAAAACTTTGGTAAGCTGTTTTTATTAAATAAATCCTTTTATTCAGCAAGGATGCATTAAAATGATCAACTGACAGTAAAGACATGTATAATGTCACAAAAGATTTGCATTTAAAATAAGTGATGTTCTTTTGAACTTTCTATTAAATAAAGAATCCTGAAAAAGTATTATGAATTCCACAAAAATATTAAGCAGCACAACCGATTTCAACGTTTATGTTCATAATCATAAGAAAGGTTTCTCGAGCACCAGATCAGCAATTAGAATCATTTCTGAAGGATCATGTGACGCTGATGACTGTTGTAATGGCTGCTGAAGATTGTTCATTAGCATCACAGAAATTATTTACTTTTTAAAAATGTATTTGAATAAACAAAATTGCAGATTAAAAGTGTTTTTGATCAAATAAACTCAGCCTTGGTGAGCATAAATACTACTTTCAAAAACTTAAATCTTACTGACCCCAAACTTTTTAAATGTTAGTGTATGTAACATATACTGTAAGTGATATATGTGAAATAGATTTCAGTCAAGATGATCATATTATAATGGATTTGATGTTTGTTTGTTTGTTTGTTTGTGTGTGTAGGTGCGGGAGCTGCTTGGTAATACCATGCGTAAGATCGTAGAGCATGTGGTGCAGGAGAACGAGGAAGTGCAGGATTACCTGGAAGGACGTGAAGAACTCACAGAGTATGAATGTTATAAAACTGCTGTCAAGCACTACAAGAAACACTGCTTCAACTGGCACCAGCAGGAGGTATGAACTGTCCTTGTTCTCTTTCAACTGCATGATTTACTTGTCCTTTGCTGTGTGTGTGACATCTCTTCTCTCTTATTGCAGTATGAATATGCTCTGAGACACCTGTATGCTTTAGTAAACCTGTGTCAGGGAGGATACCAGGCCCAGAGGTAAAGACACATTTTATGCATTTTCTCTAGATAATGAATGAATGATTAATTTACTGTATATAGTGCTTTATTGTGTATCGCTGTACACCCAAAGCGCTTTACAATCATGTTGGGGATCTCTCCTCAACCACCACAAGTGTGCAGCATCCACTTGGATGATTCTGCAGCAGCCACAGTACAACGGCGCCAGTGCGCTCACCACACACCAGCTACAGGTGGAGAGGAGAGAGAGTCATAGAGCCAATTCAATGAATGAATTAGAAGGCCATGATTGACAAGGGCCAGTGGTGACAATTTGGCCAGGACAAATGATGTCTACATTTTTTTTTAACAATGAACTATAAAAGCTGCAAAGTGTGATTGCATAATAAATAGCGCCCCCTGCCCACGATAGTGAGGTATGTAAAGGTTTGTTGCAGAATGTTTATTTAACTCTCTCATCTGTCCATTCTCACAGAATCACAGCAGCCATGGATGATGTGTGTTACTTCAGACAGTAGGAACATGAACTTGTGAGCCACTGAAGACATATTTTGGACGGACTACACTTTGCACAAAAGAATCAGACCGTGGGGAATTCTGTATCATCGCACACAACTGATTTTTATCTTTTTGAAAATGTTTCTTTTAATGAGAATTTGCACTTTTAATGTGATTGTTTTTCTGATCTTTATTTTTTTTTAAAGAAAGAAATGTGCAAATTTACATTTAAAACAGTGCAGCTTTAGAATGACACAATAGCAATTTTTTGCACCTTAGTTACTGTCATTATAATTAAAAATATCTTAAGATGGTTTGGAAACCAAAGTATTCAAATGACCAATCACTGAATAAAGTCCAATCTTACAGGATGTTGAATAGATGCATTCAAACGATGTGAAACAAACACTAGATAGCCACATGCTGCACTAAGATTATTATTATTATTTTTTATCTGCTTGTTGACTGAGCCATGACAATACCCAATTTCTCTCCAGTAGTAAAATCAAAGGAGCTCTTTTTGGTTATTGACTAAATGTATACCTATAAAACTAAAGTGCAAACTAACCTAACTATCAGAAGTATGTGGTCATACTTAACAAAAAGTTTCTTAAATAACTGAGATCACCGCTCCAAAACAACTGCAGTTAGAGCAGTTAATGGTTTAGTGCAATGGTTGATGTGTCAGGCTGTGCTATTATGTCAAGTGCCCTCCGTTTAGAATAATTTGAAGCTAAAGGAAGGTGTAATGTTTGAGGAATGTTTGCTGGAGTTTGAGCTCTGTAAGAAAAGTGAGTTTGCACTGACAACATGGGTTAAAACACTCTGTGAAACAATACACTGAACTACTGTCAACGTTAAGCAGTGTTATTGAATATAAAAGCAAAATTAAACCTGAATTTGTTGAATGTATTTTTTAGTTTTCTTTCAGTCCAAGTTATAGCTTAATTCTGTTGAGAAATACATATATGTCACTAGATGGAAATTTTGATTTGATTGGTTCTTATAACATACTGCTTATTTATGTTTCTATACAAGATTAAATCAAAATAAATTAATTCTTATATGCTGTAGCATCAAACCTAAGCACATTAGTTGTGGGGAACATTTGCAAATACAGTGCCCTCCACTAATGTTGGCACCCTTGGTAAATATGAGCAAAGGCAGCTGTGAAAAAAAATCTGCATTGTGTATCCTTTTGATCTTTCATTCAAAAAATGAATTCTAACCTATCATTGAAGTAAAACAATTGAAAGTGGGGAGAAAATCTCACTGTGAAATAAATGCTTTCTCTAGTTCATGTTGGCCACAATTATTTGCACTCAATTATTGCAACGTCCTTTCCCCAAGATAACAGCATCTATGTTTTTTGCTATAATACCTGAAGAGTTTGGAGAACACCTGATAAGAGATCAGAGACCATTCCTTTAAACAGAATCTCTCCAGATCCTTCAGATTTATAGCTCCATGTTGGTCGTGCTTCTCTTCGGTTCACCTCACTCATTTTCTGTAGGGTTCAGGTCAGAAGGTTCATGGCTTAACTTTGTGCTCAGTCACATTTTTGTGTTAATTTTGATGTTTGTTTTGGATTACTGTCTTGAAGATCCAACCACGGCCCATTATAAGATTTCTAACAGGGGCAGTCAGGTTTAGATTTTTTATATGTTGATATTTGATAGAATCCATGATGCCATGCATCTGAACAAGATGTCCCGGCAGAAAAACATGCTCACAACATTAAAGATCCAGCAGTATATTTAACCGTAGGCACGGGGTACTTTTTATCGTTCACTCTAAAAAAATCCTGGATTATTTTTTTTTTACTCAAATGCTGCCATTTTTTGGGGTTATTTTTTCAGTGTTTGGGTAGTTTTTGTGTTACCCAGCTCCTGGGTCAGACATAACAACCCAATGTTTGGGTAGTTTTTTAGTGTTACCCAGCTTCTGAGTCAGACATAACAACCCAATATTTGGGTAGTTTATTAGTGTTACCCAGCTTCTGGGTCAGACATAACAACCCAATGTTTGGGTAGTTTTTTAGTGTTACCCAGCTTCTGAGTCAGACATAACAACCCAATATTTGGGTAGTTTATTAGTGTTACCCAGCTTCTGGGTCAGACATAACAACCCAATGTTTGGGTAGTTTTTTAGTGTTACCCAGCTTCTGAGTCAGACATAACAACCCAATATTTGGGTAGTTTATTAGTGTTACCCAGCTTCTGGGTCAGACATAACAACCCAATGTTTGGGTAGTTTTAATACTCAGATCCTGGGTCAGACGTAGCCCAGCGGTTGAGTTATTTATAGCGAGGATTTTGCCTTCTCTTCTGGAGAGAACAGTTCTAAGCGCCATCGAATTGATGCATTTCTTCGGTAAAATACAGGTTTGTGTACATTTTATTTTATATATAAAATCGTTACTGTGCTGTATATCGTTCAATTTCATGCAGAGCAACATACAAGCACGCGGTGTAATCACCTAACGTCGGTCTTATAAAGATACAGAATACAAATACTTTGGATGTTAAAATATTTCCTCAGAGCTGTTTACTGTTTGTTTTGGACAGGTTATGAAGTGGCTGTTATATTTGCAGTTCTCCTGCAAAGTTTAGCTCCAACTTGCCTCAACACACCTGCCTGCAAGCTTCAAGTATACCTAGTAAGAGCTTGATTAGCTGATTCATGTGTGTTTAATTAGGGTTGGAGCTAAACTCTGCAGGACACTGGCCCTCCAGGACCGAGTCTGGTGATAAATAAAGGAAAATAAAGGAAGTTATCATGCAAATCAGTGGCTGTGTGGAGTATTTTACAAAAGTTTAGTGGATTTAAGTTAATCTGTAAACATTATTTCATGTATAAAGAAAAAAAAAAAAAAGCTGTATTATAATAAAAATGAATCAGCCCATTATGATGGGTTAAATAAACAACCCAATTTGCTGGGTAAAATTAACCCCATATGTGTTCTGTCCTATATTTACCCAGCCCTTGGGTTGTTTTTAACCCAGTGTTTTTTAGAGTGTTGTTTGTACTAAATCCATCTGGTGGGTTTGCTGCCAAAAAACTTTTTTTTATGTTTTATCTGACCACAGAAGCCAGTGCCATTTGAATTTATTTAATTTTTTTACAAAAAGGTTGCCACAAATAAAGTCTACTGCATGTCTGTTTTATCAGGTCCGATTTTTTCAATGTAAGGGAACGTTTGTGCTGCCATTTTGTCCAATTCAACTCAAATGTCTTTCTCTCGTGCTTCTCATTTTCTTCTTTTTGCTGTAGAGCAATCTGTTTAGGTAGAAGTCTCATGAGCTACATAATCACATTTACTGGTAAAGTAAACAACATCTTGGCAGTTCTCATGCATGCCCTATATGTTATCTGAAAACAAACCAACAAATTAGACTGAAAGGCTGCAAGTTTCTTACATAATATCTAGTACACTCATTGTGTGATTTTTCTTTGTTTTCTTCACCTGGTAACTATTACATAAGAATGATATATATGCAATTGTAATGTAACATTTTTACCTTTAACCTGTAAACCTCAATTGACAAGAGAGAAAATGTGAAACACAGTTCAGATGAAGGTGTGTTTCACCAGTGTGAAGCAGCTCTCAATGGTCTCGAAGTCCATTTTAGCAAGATTTTCTCAACAAGCAGGCAATGCACTCGAGAAATCAATCTGATCTACATAATTGTATATCTACATATTTTTATTTTCTTTGTCCTAATCTAGAATAATGGGGTTGAATGATAGCATATTTCATGGAGGAACAAATAGTAACAAATAGCAAGTTTCTCATAATGCAACAGAAATATGAGAAATGCATGTAGCAGCTGGATCTGCCCATCCAAAACCAGAAAGTGATGATTCAAGAATTCAACAAGTCTCACAAAACAGTAGCACGTTTCACAAGTCAGGAAACTTGACTCACAGCGGTTTCCACAAGATCACAATGTTCATCATGGTGGGATTGTGTTTATACATGCAGGCAGCTCCATCATCTTGAACGTGATTGTGGTGGGAATGGATATGATGTTGCGGTAATACCGATGTCTGATTGCCTGATATTGATAAAACCATGATGAAATCCCGGACTAAATCTGTATTTACTGCATAGCCTACTCAGACACTTAAAAACAGGTAATTGTAATTGAACATTAGACCTGTGTGTAAGACACTTATATACATATATTAATATAATAGATAAATTATATATAGGCCTACATTATATTGAATCTGAATTTTACTGCTGATATATTTTAATTGTTTAATTAAAAATATTTCCAATCATTGATTTTAATTGAATGAAATTTTTATTTAATTCATAAAACGATGTCCTGGATGACTAAGCATCTCCATAGCAATAAGTCCTGTAAGTCACTAATGACACATAAATCATTCACGCCCTTTAATCAGTGTGTTACGTAATCACGTCTATGGGAAGTGAGTGTCTGTTCGTTCTGTGGCCGCGGGATGGCGCCACTGAGCGATAAAGACCTGACAGCGTTCGGAAACTCCCTTTTAATTCTCACCTGGAGCCTCTTGCGGATTGAGTAGAGAGGAGTTTCTCAAGCCAGATAAGAGCACAGTCTGCAAGGACTGTTCGAGACTGGTCGCTCTCTAAGGAACAAGAGTTTCCTAAGAAAACCGGAATACCGTGGAAATGCCTCACCTGAACTTTCCAGACCACATTCACATGGGCCGTGCGATGTAAAGGATTTTACAGCGCCAAACAAGGAAACTGAGGGATCCAGAAGTTACAGGTAACAGCCCTGCCCTGTCTGCCAACGTGACACTAAAACTTCTGTAATTAGTTTAATGCAAAGTCAGAACTAAAGTTAGAAGTGTCTAAACACTTTATGTACTCTTAGTTAGTTCCAGTGTTTGTACTTTGGATTTAATCATTAAAATGTGTGCTCCCTGATATTTTGGTCTCAAATAGGTTTTACTTTCAGTAAAAAATAAAGTGTGTGTGTGTGTGTGTGTGTGTGTGTGTGTGTGTAAATAAATACTATAATAAAATGCCTTCTTCATTTTTTAAATGTTATTTCTCATGTCTATCTTTTGATTGTCTGTCTGTCTGTCTGTCTGTCTGTCTGTCTGTCTGTCTGTCTGTCTGTCTGTCTGTCTGTCTGTCTGTCTTGGTCTCTCTTTTACTTGTTTGCAAAATTTCATTTATTAATCCCCAAATATTTCTAATTCTTAAAGTCTCAAACGACGTTTTTCTTAGAACCTAATAATTAGTTTTTTTCAATACATAAATTGTTCACACAGACAACTTGTCTTGTGGGACTTGTCTAAAATGACAAAGTTGTGTAACTTTTAGGAGAGTTACAAAAAAAAGGGGGGGGTAAAATAATAAAATATTATAATTTAATATTAAAGCTTAATAAAAGCTTATATTACATTAAAATGCTGACATTCTTGAAATTTAATGTTGGCATAAGTAGTTTGGTATGATCTTTAAT
>NW_015505517.1:453954-486450 GCF_001515645.1 Sinocyclocheilus grahami | reverse complement strand
TATGTATGTATGTATGTATATATATATATATATATATATATATATATATATATATATATATATATATATATATAAAATTTGTTTTTTTTATTTATTTAGGGATTTATTTATTTGACAAAAAAGGCAAAGGTTAACTAAGGTCAAATCAAGTAACCCTATGAAAACGTATTGATATTACATTTTGTTGGTTAAAAAAAGTCATGTTGAAGCCTCAAGTATGTTCAGGTTTGTAAGGAAAATATTTTATTACTTTTAACTTGTGGGTTACACCACATGACATTTTTTTTGGGGAATTTTTAAATATCGATTTTTATTGAAAATGCAATTATAACATTTTACAAAAATATATATGAAACGAACATAAATACAAATATTCAGTTCCTAAAATGATACTTTTTTGGTTCTCAACTTTTTTAAAAAAAATCCCTTTTTTGATTGCTTTTTTGTATCACCTCAGACGTTCTTATCTGTCATTTGCCCATAGAATTCCTATAAATCATTAAATTCTAAGGGAAAAATCTGTAGCAGTTCTGGGAATGCATGTTCTGCGGTGTGTTTTTCCTTTACACATGTGTATCTCAAAGACGCTTCACCTTGTGCAGGTTTGTACATCAACCTGAAACAGATAGGAGACCTGCAGGGGTTTGGAGGAGGTGGAGTGAGACAGAGGGACTCCTGCTATAAAGCTCTCAGCTAGTGTGTTGTTGATCATGGGTGACTTCAGGGAGAGTGAGAGAGAAAGAAAGGTGATTGTAGGCATTGTTGATTTAGGGTGTGTCGCTGTACCCGTCAGGCTGCCATGCTGGGGCTTGTTTCTGTAGACATTCCAGATCAGTTGCGCAAGTGTGTGCAGAAGCAGGAGGTGTGTGTGTTCTCCACTAACCAACTGTAGGAAATAAAGTTACTGACTGATTTATTAGAGCGTCCCTTTAGTTTTATTTATGGCTGATTTGCTTTTGCATGATATGAATC
The DNA here is from genome assembly GCF_001515645.1 of Sinocyclocheilus grahami. Classification (NCBI taxonomy): domain Eukaryota; kingdom Metazoa; phylum Chordata; class Actinopteri; order Cypriniformes; family Cyprinidae; genus Sinocyclocheilus; species Sinocyclocheilus grahami. The sequence goes on along the minus strand of NW_015505517.1, from coordinate 485,478 downwards.
CATCACTCACACTGTTTTGATGTGTATCAGATGCACATATCTGAACAGCCATGTGGTGAGGTCAGAGGCAGTTGTCATGATGATGAGTTGTTTATGAAATGTGTGAGGATGACTGCCAATGCTCCTCTGAGAGTAAAACCTAAACGTCACTGTGACAAGTATATTTAGGTTTGTTTGGCAGGCCCATGAAAGACTCCTTAATATCAAAATTGGAGTCTTGTGAGTTTTAGTCCATGTTTGTTGGCTTTTGTGCCATTAGTATGCTAGTGTACTCTTAAAAGTGGACAAAACTGACTTTTAGCAGATAAATGCATTAAAAATATGCTTTTTCTCTTCTGGAAAAACACTCATCCTGTACTACACAGATTTTTGACCAGTCAAATATTCTCTAAAATCACAACGTCTCTCCCCACCTCACCTGCAGTTGACTAGAAAGTAGCAAATTGTGGCTTTTGATTTTAACTCAAATTTGGCATGAAATGAAAATTCACTTCTATTTTCATTATATCTATATTTTAAATGAATGTTATAAATCTTATTGTGAACAATTCATCCATGCATATACACCATTGTTTAAATTTATTTTTTTTGCTTGCTATTTTTAATCAATGTCATAATTTGACCTTCTGTTGAAAATGACAGCATGCTCTGGTGACATACAGGACTTCTCCAATCATTTAGTCTGCCTAAACCCTGCTCACATCTCAACAGCCAATCAATAACCAGTACATAGATCCAAATCCCTGCCCTAAATTTTTTCCGTTACTCTTGTATGTCACAATATGGAAAAAATTATTTGAAAATATTTTTTTCATCATTACTTTAACTAAAGGCTATTGGCAAATTATTATTATATTTTTTAAGAGACACGTGCTTCGATATGTCTCCATGTCTTGTTTTAATAGGAAATGTGCCACCACAGGACAAAAACTGTTTTAAGCAAACCCAACTTGATATTGCTAATGCCATACTGTACCAGTTGAGTTCTTAAAGGTATTTAACTGAAATAAGGATCCTTAGAATTCACACCGGTTTAATTCAAGTCAGTGCTTCAATCAGAAACCCTGTCTGTCTGGTTTTGAAGGCTTGTGGTTGAATTCAGCAAAACAGATGAAATCACTTACTGCACCTTTAATTCAAAATGGAGAGAGAGAGAGCAATCTCTTTGAGGCAATGTTGATCATTTTCCCACGCTAGCAAATGTTGCTTTATTCATGGAAAATTAAAACTTGTTTTTGGCAGCTGATGTGAGGTAAAGTGGCTGACAATTGTCTGGTTTTGCTCCGGGCATCGTGGGTTGTAAAGTAACCCTCAGTAAACCTTCAGCTGGCACAACAGAGCGTGAACCAATGTGCTGCCACCTTGCAGATGATTGATCACTGTGATAGCTTCATCTCCAGCTGGGAGATTTTATCACTTTGTGTGTGTTTGTGGAAGATTATATTAGTACAGAGCTTGAGTAGTTTCAATCTAAAACTCTTGATGAAACAGGCTGCTCTGACACTTAATCATTATATAATCAGCCCTGATTCCTGCAGGACTAATTGAGCTAATTTGACTCCTAATTAGTGTGTGTGAATAGTTTAGTAAAACAGAATGAAATATTGTAAGAAGATGATACAGTGTGACGGTTCTTGATTTTATGAAGATGATACAGTGAGACATTTCTGATTTGTTTGAATATAATACGGTAAAACAGTTCTGAATTGTTAGAAGACGATAGAGTGAGACGGTTCTTGGTTTTATGAAGATGATACAGTGAGACATTTCTGATTTGTTTGAATATAATACGGTAAAACAGTTCTGAATTGTTAGAAGACGATAGAGTGAGACGGTTCTTGGTTTTATGAAGATGATACAGTTCTTGATTTTAAGATAATACAGTTAGCTAACACTAAAACTCTTGATGAAACAGGCTGATTTAACATTTGATCATTATATAAGAAGCCCTGATACCTGCAGGATTAATTAGGTGTGAGACACTCCTTTTAGTGTGTGTGAATAGTTTAGTAAAACAGAATGAAAGATTGTAAGAAGATGATACAGTGTGACGGTTCTTGGCTTTATGAAGATGATACAGTGAGACATTTCTGATTTGTTAATTAATACGGTGAGACGATTCTTGGTTTTATGATGAAGATGATACAGTGAGATGGTTCTCGATTTTATGAAGATGATACAGTGAGACATTTCTCGGTTTTATGAAGATGATACAGTGAGACATTTCTCGGTTTTATGAAGATGATACAGTGAGACATTTCTCGGTTTTATGAAGATGATACAGTGAGACATTTCTCGGTTTTATGAAGATGATACAGTGAGACGGTTCTTGGTTTTATGAAGATGATACAGTTCTTGATTTTAAGATAATACAGTTAGCTAACACTAAAACTCTTGATGAAACGGGCTGATTTAACATTTGATCATTATATAAGAAGCCCTGATACCTGCAGGATTAATTAGGCGTGAGACACTCCTTTTAGTGTGTGTGGACCGTTTAGTAGAACATAGTGAATAATCCAAAAATTGTTTTGGATTATGTCAGCAGTTCTAGATTGTTTGAAGATGATGCACTGAGACAGTTGTTGGTTTTATTATGATGATGCAACGAGATTGTTCTGGATAGTGAAACGGTTCTGGATTTTATGAAGATGATACAGTGAGACAGTTACAGGTTGTTTGAAGATGATACAGTTAGATGGTTCCAGACAGTTTGTGTTGAAACTCAAACAGCTAGCTCCATTAAAACTCAAATGTTAGCAGTCTAATAGAAGAAGCATTGAGGAAAAACAGGATGAGGAAGAAGACAATGATGGAAGGAGAGGTGGAGCTGGAGGAGGAACCCATGGGAATCATACAATTATCACAGTCGTTTAGGAATGTTACTCCTGCTCTCAACAAGCTGCTGCAAACCCCAGGACACACACACACACACACACACTCTAAACAATAGCGCAGATCACATCTAAACGTCAGAGTGTGTATTTTTGTGCAGATGAAATCAGACTGAAATGTGATACGAATGTCAGCAGCACACACCTCTGAAGTTTGGAAGTGAAAAAGTGATTGTATTTCATCGTCATAAGAAATACACTTCCATCCGCTGGATTTATTTCATGTCACACGGATATCTGATATAAAAACATACCTCATGTGGTCTTCTCAGATTCACGTGTTTTTTGTCAGTCTGTGTTATTGTGTAAATGTACTGTAATGGTAGCTGTGAGGGAAGACAGACACTCCCATCAGGATATAATGTGCAGTTAGCATGACAGCTATCAGCACTTTCCTTCACTGTTCCCCAGAAGTACTGCAATGACCCTCAGCACTTCCCCTCAGCACTTAGGGAGGAATTCAGTTCCTTAACCCTGAATTCCTTAGGTTTGGGGCTTTGAAAGAAAGGCGTTTCCTAAATGCTCTTACAACAGTCTGCGTTTAAGAGACGGAAGTGCTCCTGTCTCACACAGTTGTGACGCTGCACATAGTTGTGCATGTAATGCCTTATGTGTAACCAACTCCAGATGTATTGCTCATGAGTGAATGTCTAATTTCTTTGACTGGAAAACCCCTGTGCATGATGTGTGTGTGTGTGTGTGTGTAAGAATACCAGTCTGTACCATCCACCTGGTGAACACTGAATCAAACTGCAGATAAGGCAAGCATGGTTCAGTTCTGCATGTGTGTGTGTGATCATGTGACCACAGCTTTCCTGGTTAATACACCTCAGGCAATTTATCTTCCAGATTTACCTCCATTTCCTGTAACCCACATGAACACACACCCTCTCCTGCTTAGCACACCTGCGCACACACTACAGCAGAGAGGATAAGCCAGGTGTCTATCTCTTGCACACACCTCACACTTAGTTAGGGAGTGTAGTTATGCATACTATCATGCTAGTCCTGCCAAATAAAGTATGTACCCTACCATTCAAAAGTTTGGGGTCAGTAAGGCTTATTTTTTAAAGAAATTAATACTTTTATTCAGCAAGGATGCCAAAATTGACAGTAAAGATGTTACATTAAAAAATGCTTCAAAAGCATAAAACGTTCTAGTAATCAAAGAATGATGAATAAAAATTCCACAAATATTAAGCAGCACGACCATTTTCAACACTGATGATAAGAAATCTGAGCACCAAATCAGCATATTAGAATGATTTCTGAAGTATAATGAACAAAACTGAAGACTGGAGTAATAATGCTAAAACTTTCTACTTTACATTTTAAAATTTACTGAAATAGAAAATGGTTCTTTTAAATGTAAATATTTTTCACGATATTGCTATTTTTAACTGTATTTTTGGTCAGTGCTTTGGTGAACATTAAAGACTCTTCTTTAAATATTACATATGCAAAAAAAAACGGATAACACACCTGCGCACACTACAGCAGAGAGGATAAGCCAGGTGTCTATCTCTTGCACACACCTCACACTTAGTTAGGGAGTGTAGTTATGCATACTATCATGCTAGTCCTGCCAAATAAAGTATGTACCCTACCATTCAAAAGTTTGGGGTCAGTAAGGCTTATTTTTTAAAGAAATTAATACTTTTATTCAGCAAGGATGCCAAAATTGACAGTAAAGATGTTACATTAAAAAATGCTTCAAAAGCATAAAACGTTCTAGTAATCAAAGAATGATGAATAAAAATTCCACAAATATTAAGCAGCACGACCATTTTCAACACTGATGATAAGAAATCTGAGCACCAAATCAGCATATTAGAATGATTTCTGAAGTATAATGAACAACACTGAAGACTGGAGTAATAATGCTAAAACTTTCTACTTTACATTTTAAAATTTATTGAAATAGAAAATGGTTCTTTTAAATGTAAATATTTTTCACGATATTGCTATTTTTAACTGTATTTTTGGTCAGTGCTTTGGTGAACATTAAAGACTCTTCTTTAAATATTACATATGCAAAAATGTGCATTTACAATATGCAAAAAAAAAAACAGATAGAGACCATAGGCATTATTTCAAACATTAGTATGATGTATTGTCACATGACTCCTTCTGCATGTTTAATTACGTGTTTAGTTATGTAGTGTAAATAAACACATTATTTTTAACCCTATTTTATGTAAAAAAAAATAATAATAATTTTTAGTTACATTTTATATTACTACTGTTTCGCCATCCCACTCAAAATGAAAGTCAAACCGTCCCATTGCATTGCATCTTACATTTTGGCAAATGTAGTAGGCCATCTATGCACAGTGTGCATACTGAATACTGCAGCAATAGTAAGTATGATCAGGTAGTATGATAACATAGCACTGCTAAAATATTAGTGCAATTCTGTATCCCATAATGCAGTGCACTCAGCGTTCCATTTTCAGTGCAGTAAACAAACAGAAAGCAGTTACAGTATCTTTTAATTCCTTGTTTTGACATATTTGTTTGGACTGGCAAGAGATGTTCTGATGTTTTTACACAAAACTGGATTAAAATTGCAAAACAGCCATCTCGCATAATGATGATGATAACATGCACCTAATGAGGTCATGTGATCTAGATAATAACATACAAGCATAACACTGCTTGAAATGTTTATCACTGCGTAATGTGTACCGTTTCATATAATTGTTTTTTAATGGTAGGCAGCACACATAAAGCAGTAATCCGTTTTTGGGGAATACCACAAATTTTTTTGTTTTTGAGTACAACATTTGAATCCACCCTAAAACTGTTGAATCACAACACACAGACACGCCTGTTGGGGAATAGAAGTGCATTTTTCTCAGGACTGTGAGAGTTTCAGTATGGGAGTGTGTACAGTAATTGTCTGCAAGTGTGCTTGTGACCTAATGAGGTCATGTGATCTAGATAATAACATACAAGCATAACACTGCTTGAAATGTTTATCACTGCGTAATGTGTACCGTTTCATATAATTGTTTTTTAATGGTAGGCAGCACACATAAAGCAGTAATCCGTTTTTGGGGAATACCACAAATTTTTTAGTTTGAGTACAACATTTGAATCCACCCTAAAACTGTTGAATCACATGACACACAGACACGCCTGTTGGAATAGAAGTGCATTTTTCTCAGGACTGTGAGAGTTTCAGTATGGGAGTGTGTACAGTAATTGTCTGCAAGTGTGCTTGTGTGTGTGTGAGGATTAAACCACAGGCAGAACATCCAAACAGAACAGACCTGTGATGTCATGCAAATGAGTTCCTAACATGTATATTATAATAACTAATATTATATAACTAAATGCAAATGAATCATCTGCAGCTCGCAGAGAACATGTGAGTCAGTGTTTGTAACTGTGGATCACACTGATGTGATGACAATGAAGAGTGAAAGTCTGTGGCACCGCTGCATGCCTGTTCTGCTCTGTTTGTTTCTGCACATTTCCATGGTGACGGAGTGAGTCAGAATGCTGCACTCTGATTGGTCTGTTGACCTGCTAACCAGAGCTCTGCAGCCACGTGAGGATGTCTTCTCAGTTTCACGTGCACACGTGAAATCCACTCCAGCTTCCTCATTTTTAACGTCGTGTTAGTGTGTCAATGTACATTTCCTGCTTTTCTTTTTCTCTAGCATCCCTCACTCTAGCTGTCCAGCTTCGAAGGAGCTCTGTTTATTTTAAACAGCATCATTTTCAAGTTGCTGTTTACTTCATATGCCATGTGCATTCGTGTGAAATTCTGCTCTTTGTGAATGTTTGTGCATCTCTATTAATTGAGTAAAATGACCTCCTTTGGTAAATACATCTGCTGGGTGTGTTTATTCAAGATATAATGCCTTGTGTTTGAATGTTTTACACATCATGAATGTGTTCTGTGTGAGAGGGTGTGTATCAGTATCTGTGTGTTTAAGGGTGGAGCCCATGACTAGGTGTTCAGGAATGAGACACAATTGCAATTTTGGTGTGCGATTGTACAGTATTAGGATCAGACCCTGATTAACGTGGACCACCGATGTCAGTAACAATTCCACTTCTGTTCTGTTGTTAGACATGTTTAGAACAAGAATCATTTTTCTCTTCAAGCAGGATGCCATGGAAGTTGTTTTTCTGAGGGGACACAGGTAGCAGTACAGGTTCATTTGGTTTCTTAATGTAAGATATGTTCAAAAGGGAAAAATAAACAGTTTTTAGAGACTTATGGTATGTCATGTCATTTTTATAATGAATGGCCCTGGATTTAAATCCAAACTAAAAGCTCGTTCACACTTAGAATAATAACTAGACAGGTAACTATAGTGCACTGCAGTTTTGTTGTCTGTCACTTTAAATGTGCACTCTTTAAAGTTGGGTGGATTCTGATTGGCCGTCAATGTTTTTATCATTCATCAACTAAAAAAAATGTCCTGAAAGTGATTCCAAAGATATTGTTCCTCTCGATATTGTTATAGTTGTGGTGTGGACATTGCTAAGATCATAGAACTAGAATGACTATTAAAGATATATATAGTTATAGTCATCATTGTAGTTTTAATAAACAAAGGAAAAATTGTAATAAACATTTACTGGGGCGGTAATTTTTGCTTTGTGGAAAAGAGTACATTTGATAGGTCTTTTCAGCAAAATATGATCGGTTGCACATGATGATGATGATCAAATGATCTAGAAGCTGCGACTTGACTGGACTGATGCTACTTAAAGTTGGCATTAAATGAAAAAAATTATCTATTTTGTAAATGCATGATATGTTACATTTTAATGTTTCATTTTTTTATATTTTATCCTTGCAATTTTTTTTATCAAATTGTCAAATCGTCTCAATCTTCTAGTGACAACGAAAGATTTTCTCCAGTGATATTTGCCAGATTTATCCAGTCATTTAGTCTGCTTAAACCCCGCCCCTCCACAAACAATTGTAAGATTGCATTACATTTTGAGTGCAACACCCACATCTCAGAATCCAATCATCAACTGATGGATTGAACTGATTGGAAGTCCTCATCATACATTTTTTTTTTTTTTTTCTTTGTCAGTAATTTCACTCCTGAATACATCACGATTTGGAAGAAAATATCAGTTGGTATGTCAGTTTCATCTGAACTTTAATTTACACAGACAAATATTTATTTTTAGAAGTTGGCTTACAAAAATCTGAAGGGACATGTCTTTGCATTATAGCAATGGAATATTAGTTCTGTAATACATGAGACACATTGTGCATTACTGAGGTCTAAGGTTGAATTTCCAGCATTGCCAGACTGGAAGAAATGTTATTTGTTTAATTGTGGATTAGATGATTCTTTTTTTCCTTTCTGTAACTTCTGCTTTTCCCATAGAGATACAGCACTTGAGCGTTTCATGATTCTGAACGAAGAAATCATTTTTTTTTATGGGACCTATAAAAAAATGTGTGAAGAAACCTACAGATGATTGTTGTGTGAATGCTAGTGAGCAATTCCTTTTTTTAGCAATTCCTTGGTGTAGTGTCCAGGTAATTTACAAACCTGACAAAAAGAGGCTTTACAAAACAGTGACTCATGTGAATTATTTCTGTTTTTGTGGCAGGCTGTACAATGTCATCTGGCCGTGAGTCTGTAGGGGATCTGATTCCCCCAGATATGCTGCAGGTGTTCAGTGAGGACCGGCAGGGCGGCAGGGGCAAAAGGGGCAGGAGAAGGGCAGCATCCTTCAGGCGTGCCTTCAAGTGGTTGAAGAGGCAGCGCAGGAAAACCCGCCGACGCGCTACAGAGATACATGGAGACCTGCTTGCCACTGGTTCACCTGTAGAACTACCAAAATCATCACTTGTCACAGGTAGTACTTTTGCTATCATGTACTCTTTAGATCTGCCCATTGTTCTTCAGAAGGTGAGGTCTAAGGTTGAATTTCCAGCATTGCCAGACTGGAAGAAATGTTATTTGTTTAATTGTGGATTAGATGATTCTTTTTTTCCTTTCTGTAACTTCTGCTTTTCCCATAGAGATACAGCACTTGAGCGTTTCATGATTCTGAACGAAGAAATCATTTTTTTTTATGGGACCTATAAAAAAATGTGTGAAGAAACCTACAGATGATTGTTGTGTGAATGCTAGTGAGCAATTCCTTTTTTTAGCAATTCCTTGGTGTAGTGTCCAGGTAATTTACAAACCTGACAAAAAGAGGCTTTACAAAACAGTGACTCATGTGAATTATTTCTGTTTTTGTGGCAGGCTGTACAATGTCATCTGGCCGTGAGTCTGTAGGGGATCTGATTCCCCCAGATATGCTGCAGGTGTTCAGTGAGGACCGGCAGGGCGGCAGGGGCAAAAGGGGCAGGAGAAGGGCAGCATCCTTCAGGCGTGCCTTCAAGTGGTTGAAGAGGCAGCGCAGGAAAACCCGCCGACGCGCTACAGAGATACATGGAGACCTGCTTGCCACTGGTTCACCTGTAGAACTACCAAAATCATCACTTGTCACAGGTAGTACTTTTGCTATCATGTACTCTTTAGATCTGCCCATTGTTCTTCAGAAGGTTTTTTTAACTGATGGGCCTATTTGTCTTTTCTTTCTCACTTGGAAGATTTGTTTTCATATTTGCCACTAGTTTTACATCAATTATAACATAAACAGGTTGTGTAAGCAGATGAGTCTTAGGGAAATTAAAGAAAGAAAGGGGAAGTGCAGCTTGGCTAATGAAAGGTATGTTGTGGCCAGTGTGTTTTGGAAATTAATGTAGGAAGCCAGCAACAACATCAGCATGAATTAACCCATTTTTAAATATGTGTTTACATTTATGCGTTTGACAGACGCTTTTATCCAAAGTGACTTGTATTGCAATGTATACATTTTATCAGCTCATACATTCCCTGGGAATCAAGCCCGTGACCTTGGCATAGCTAGCGACTTGCTCTACTGTTTGAGTTACAGGAGGTTTAAGATTATTTGCCACTTTCCCTCCAACATCAGTACATTTTGAAAAGTACCAGACCAACACTGTTAAACTAGCAACTGCTTGCTTTTTTCACTTTGCATATTAAACTGGGATAAAGTGTATTTTAACATTGCATATTAAAGCTGAAGTGTTACTATTTCAAAGATAAACATTGTTTTAATCAAGATGACTGTAACTTTAACTTCCAAATCATTTGGCCGGAGCATGCTCATTGAAGCATTTGATTATTAATGGTGTCACTAGCTTTAAACGCTCATTTGTGGTTATAACAAGCTGTTTTGCCACATGAAAATACTTCTGTCAGTTTGAATATACTGACATTTGCAAATAAGAATATTGCAGTATGTAAGTTATGCCTTGGTGGAAAATGTCTCTCAACCATTTTATTACATTTGATCCAGCAACATGCCAACTAATCTAACCTAACTACTGTACTAACAGTGAGGTATTGATTTAGGTTTGTATTTAAGCGGTGCTTAAAATGTATGTGATATTACATGCTTTATCCGTCCTTGTATTGCCCAACTAGTAAATGTTGGCTATGTGTTTTGGAAGTGATTTCAGTAGTGGGTAATGTGTGCAGACATTCAGTCATTTCATTTCAGACAGTGTAGTTAGTAGAGTAATCCCTTTACAATCTAGAAGTCATTAGTTTGGGCAACTAGTTTTCAGCATTCTCTAGCATATAAGTTTTAACTCAGCAATGAGCAGCTTTAAAAATAATACAAAATATCTTTCAAAAAGTATGAGTCTCTAATTTTTCCAACTATGAGTTTTGATCATCTCACTCCTTTTCTGTGGCTTATTTCTTTTGTGTTGGACCAGAGAATGGAAGGCTTACACATCAAATGACCCTTAATCTTCTTGAGATATGTCTCTCAAATACCTATATATTATTGTGTGTGCTGAGAGAGGTCTAGAAAATGTTTGCTTTGTTTATCGCAAAGTCATGAGTTTTCCGGAGCTGGAATTTCAACACAGCATGTAGATAAAATTTGGTCTCTACTTGAGGTCACTTTAAGTTCTTGCATTGTGTGTACAAGTCTTAAGTGTTTATTTAAAAGCGCGCAGTACATTTCTGGGGGAGCTTGGGATCAAAACCAGGATTGAATGCATGTGAATTATGCCTTGTTTATGTTTTTTTTTTTTTTTTGTGTGTGCTAAGCAGAGGATGAATTGTAAAGGTTCCACATGGGCTGTAATAGCAGGGAGACCATTGTGAGACCACACCACACCTCAACCCCACCCATTTACTGAAGCATGAATCCACTCAAACACACACACGCCGGGCTGACACAACACACTGCAGCTTTCTTAATGATCGATATGGTGCATAACCACAAAAAATAAACAGTTTTTATGTGATTGTTCTGAGGGTGCGGTACCTACCTGCTGCCGAAGACTGTACAAAAAGCCAACAGGATGGATTATTTAAACCCGTCACACTCGCCCTGAAATTAGACTGAAATTAAATAGGCAGCATGCAGACCATCATGATGCAATTAGTATTACACATTGGAGAATGTGACTCACAGTTGATTTCAGGAAGGTTTAATGTAGCATATTGCTAATCTATAATGGCATGATACTTTAAAACTGATTATTTTTGTAAATGCTTTTCTTTACTGAGCTTGTCGCTGTGGATTATGGGATTGTCTTCTCATTAAAGGACATGATTTGCATTAATATAGCAACTATGATGCTTAAAGGTCCCATGACATGCTGCTTTTTGGATGCTTTTATATAGGCCTAAGTGGTCCCTAGTACTGTATCTGAAGTCTCTTTCCCGAAATTCAGCCTTGGTGCAGAATTTGAGCCACTCCGAGCCAGTCCCTCAAAGAGCTTTCCTTAGGATGTGCCATTTCTGTGTCTGTAGCTTTAAATGCTAATGAGGAGGAGAGAGGCAGGGCAACTGTCATGCCTTCGCTGGTTTGCAAGCCATGATGTCTCTCGAGGAAAAAAAAATATTGCGCTCGCCTCGCACGGTAGTAGCTCATTTTCTCATGGGCGGGCCAAATGCTCTGGGTGGGAAAAGCAGAGAAAGGGGAGGTAACCTTTTCCCGTATGACGACATAAAGGGAAGATTCCAGATTGGGCCATCTGAGCTTTCATTTTGTCAAAGGCGAAGCAGGATACCCAGGGCTCGGTTTACACCTATCACCATTTCTAGCCACTGGGGGACTGTAGGCAGGCTAGGGGAACTCATATTAATGTTAAAAAACCTGTGTGAAATTTAAATGCTGTTTATATAGTTTTTTTTTATCATCTGTTGTTTTGAGTGTTATGTGATCGATCTGGGTTCTTGTGAACGACACTTTGTTGATTTTAAAATTTTACAGTGTGTTTTGAAACTTGATAAGGTTATCTAGTGCTGCTCTCTTTCGATATGGAGTTGACGTTCAGTCTCAGTAAGTGAATTGATTAGATTAGTTTGTCTGGGTAAATTGCTGATCTCAATTTGGTGTCTTGTGACCAGTTTGATTTTTACATTTATTTCTGCTTTTGACACAATAACTAAGTGATTATTAGATTACAATAATAAAAACATGCATTATAAATATTTTTATAATTACTAATTTTGGGGTCTGTTTTTTTTTTTTTTTTGTCTTTAGAAAAAAATTTGCATTTATTTGATCAAAATTAAGTACCAACGGTATTGCGAAATATTATTAAAATTTTAAATAACTGTTTTCTATTTGATTATATTTTAATATGTAATTTAAACCTGTGATGGCAAAACAATTTTCAGCAGCCATTATTCAAATCTTTAGTGTGATATGATCTTTCAGAAATCGTTCTAATATACTGTTAACAACTGAATATTTTCTGAAGAACGAAACCACACATCATATTTTAGTGGGGTTTTGGATATTTTATGCTATGAATAATTTCGTACCCGTGAGGCCCATTTTCATGATCTCATCTAGAGCCCCAAAAACCAGCACAGGTTACAGCAATATTTAATTTAATATTTAGGGCTAGGGGCTTGTTCATACCCTAAATATGAGCAGTATGAATAGTAATGCTTACTTGAGCAAGCACTGCTAATAAGAGGGTCACAGCTACTGAGCACATACACATAATATTGTGTTTTGCATCCTGTATCCCAGACCTTGCAACGTCAAAACTTCCTGTGGGATGTTGCCAGTTCAGTCTGAACAAAGAGCTGTTACCTTAAACCCGTTTCCCATGAAATGTTCCACTGACACACACACACACACACACACACACCGCTTTTTCCAATGTTTTTGACGTCTTCTGTTGGAAGTTACAGGTTTGCCAAGGGTTACCCACAATCCTGATCTTTCTTCTGACTTTCCTTTCAACTCAGCATGAGAAATGCCAATCATTCCTTAACACCTTTTTAAACACGGCCCCTGCGAACGTTTGAGAGAGGACGACAGATGGAGTTTATGTTCGAGTTTGTTTATTGTTACGTGTGGGTGTGTTTGTGTAGAATTCCATACCTTCCTGAGCTTTGCCCTGGAGATTCTGACACAATGAACAGGTGTAAAGTTGGGAAACTGGTTCTCTGCTCGGCTCTTTCTCGGTTTCCAGTTCTTGTGAACAGAACCCAGCTCTATGCCAGAACTAGACCGATTCAGACTGATTTAATATGGCTCTTGCTTCCAAAATGTGAATTCTTTATTACGTCCAACATCCATATTTAGCTTGCTATGCGTGTGTAGCCCCTTCAAGCGTTAGGTTGTAAAGTGTTGATTTCAAATCTGTTTCAGCTTGCCTGTTATATGCCATTTTTCTTTGGAATTGCACCTGGTCTGAATTTAAACTGGTCTAAAAATTCATTTTAATAATAATTGCATCATAGACTATATATAGCAGTTATATCCTCAGTTTTGTGTGCTTGCACTGCATTAGCACTTGTTAGAACCTGATTTAAAGCAAAAGTGAAAGATTTCAATATGATATTTTGCATTGTGCAAGTGACACATGGCGTTATGACCATTGGGAATTAAACTCTAATTTTCACCAAGCAATCAAAACCAGGTGTGAAAACATCCTAAATCAATGTTTCTTTAAAAAGTTACATAAAATGAAAGTATCGACTACATGGACACACAGAGCTCACACTTTAATGCATGTCTGCACCTTTGTTTTTCAGTGATACCTGCTGAAGGAGGGAGTTTTGTCAAATAAGACATTCTGTTGGCAAGAAATGTATTACTGATCATTTTTTGCAGCAATTGCACCTCTTCTGTGCGTGTTTAACTGACGAGATGGCAAATATTACGTTACTGTTATGTGATGTAGGTGTGGCAGACAGAAGCCTTTCTTACCACTTTCTGAAAATCATCCAAAATTGAAGCGCAGGTTGTGTGCATGTATAAAAAAAAAAACTGTAATCAGTCAACTTACTTTTCAAAAGATGTTTGTATCGACTTCAGATGAGGGATGTTTGCCTCAGTTAACCTTTACCTGCATTGTGAATGGATAATGCCTCGGGGACAAATGGACAGTTTTCCAAGGGAGATTAAGTTTAAGGCCTGTTTTATACATCTCACATCTGCAGCAGCGTGTTTCCCTCGTATTAACAGGTTATAGCATTCATGCTGCATGTTTAAGCAGAAGCAGCTGTACATGTAGAGTTTCGTCACCCAGCCTATTTGTGCTGGGCGTCACACTGAACGCAGCAGAAAATGCACTTAGCATATTTATCAAGACAGTCTTTTGCAATACACTGTAGACTTTTATGAAGCAACACAAATATGGAGTAAACCACTTGCTCATTGTTTAAAGGGGTCATATAATGCTATTTTAAAGCTCATTATTTGGTGAAACAGAATATGTTGACATGCTTTAATGTTCAAAAATTGTAGGTCCTCTATGCCCCGCCTCTCTCAAACACGTAATTTTCAACAAAGCCCCCTCCTTTGACAAGCACAGTCTGCTCTGATTGGCCAGCTGACCCAGTGCATTGTGGTTGGCTGAACACCACAAGCACGCGTCGGAAATGTAACGCCCCTTACTATAATCGCTTCAGCTTTCAAAGTAAATATCAAGACAGTTAATAATGTCGGTAGTTTTACCATCAGTTCAAGCCTGAAAGGGCAACAGAGTCGCGTGACAGACAGTGATGATGCAGTACACAAGCCGCAGTTAAGACGGCTGACGTGCTATGATTTCTGACAGGCAGTTCACTCTCCTGTGATGTGACCCTGTTCCCCCCTCTCTCTCACATACACACACAACGCGTTACTCTGCGCTGCGCAGAACTCCGCATTTGAACAGTCAATAGCAAATACTTAAACTAATAACAAAACATGCTTACAGTCGGTGATTCAGAAGCGCCAGATTGTCGTCGGAATTTACCCCCTTTGTTTTTTGTTTTTTTTAGAAATAGCTTTTGTGCACAGCCAGCCTTGTACTCTTCTAGGTTCAAAAAACTGTCGTCCATAAAATGCGTTGCTCAAATTCGAACATCTGGGTTGTGCTGTTCTGTTGTAAATAAATCTTAACCAATGATTCCTAATTGCATCTACTTCCGGAAGGCCAAATAAAGTGCTTCTGC
Organism: Sinocyclocheilus grahami; assembly: GCF_001515645.1. Taxonomy (NCBI): domain Eukaryota; kingdom Metazoa; phylum Chordata; class Actinopteri; order Cypriniformes; family Cyprinidae; genus Sinocyclocheilus; species Sinocyclocheilus grahami. Next base: position 470,090 of record NW_015505517.1, on the reverse strand, counting down.
TTTCGCACTGAATCACACAGCGTCTCACTGACATGGCTGCATTAACACTACTGCTGTTCCTGAAACCACGTCTTTCTTTCTTTTGCGTGCACATTTGGGCGGCATTATGCTAATATTTCCACATAGCGACGTAGATATGTGGGGGCGTGTTAGAACAAGGCGTTTTAGGTAGTTCACCCAAAAATTAAAATTTGATGTTTATCTGCTTACCCCCAGGGCATCCAAGATGTAGGTGACTGTTTCTTCAGTAGAACACATTTGATGATTTTTAAGTCCAACCGTTGGAGTCTATCAGTCTTATAATGCATGGTAATGGTAACAAAATCTATGAGTGTAAAAAAACATGCACAAACAAATCCAAATTAAACCCTGCGGCTCGTGACGACACATTGATGTCCTAAGACACGAAACGATCGGTTTGTGCCAGAAACTTAACAGTATTTATATAATTTTTTTTTATCTGTAATACCCCACTATGTCCAACTGTCTTTGGGCGCGCGCACGACTTCCGGTGCATGAGGTGTGTATGCGCTCTCGCGTAGTTTACCAAGTAAGTACCATTTTGATTAGCTGTCGTACCTACAATGACTGTGTAAACACACGGTATAAACAATGAATGACGTATACGCGCGTGAGATCACTTCCGGCACTTGCGTAAACTACGCCAGAGCGCGTACACACCTCACGCCGTGTGCGTGCCCAAAGACATAGTGGTGTATTAGAGGTAAAAAAATGATATAAATACTGTTCGGTTTCTCGCACAGACCGTTCATTTCATGTCTTAGTCACGAGCCGCAGGGTTTAATTTAGATTTGTCTGTGCATGATTTTTTTTACTCCCATAGATTTTGTTACCATTGCCATGCATTATAAGACTGATAGACTGCAACGAAAAATCATCAAATGTGTTCTACTGAAGAAACAAAGTCACCTACATCTTGGATGCCCTGGGGGTAAGCAAATAAACATCAAATTTTCATTTTTGGGTTAACTATCCCTTTAACTCTTATAAAGAATATCTCTTTGGATTTGATACTTTAGTCTTTGCAACTTTACAGATCTTCTTTATGCACCAAGAGCTTGTAACACTCCAAAGAGAAAGGAAAACTTGAAATCGCATCATATGACCCGTTTAATAAAAGATGTCAGTCAGACTTAATGCAAGTTATTACAGGTCAGAGATGACATAACACTTTAAGTAAGTCTGACTGAATACAGACTATTGAAGCAGTTTATATACTGAAAAGTAATGTTTGAGTTCTGTGTAAGCCTTTAAAAAAAACATCTATTTACATAAAATTGTTCATTTTTTTTTTATTTCATGTCGCCAACATAAAACATTTGTTATTTTTTATTTACAGCGTTTATCAAAGAGAAGACTCATTAGGTAAATCAGAAATTACTTTATTTTCTGTATTAAATTAGTAAAAGTATGAAATAATTATTTAAGCATTTCTTACTGTTAAAGCCAATGAACTAGATATTAACTCCAATATAGATACCTGTTTTTAAGATAAAATTGCTGAAGATAAGATTCCTGCAAACATAATCATTTTTATGCTAAATAAAAAAATCAAAATGCAAAAATATAAAATCCAATATAAATGTTCATATTAAAAACAAGTAGCTGAAATTGTCCGCTTTGCACTTTTTCACTTTTGCATAAGGAAACTAAAAATATATATTTTTGATAGACCTTTTTTTGGTCTGATTGGATTTTTCCAGTGTGCGGACAATTTCAGCTACCTGTTGGACTAAAACTTCCTCCTTTTTGTTTTATACACCTGAGAATTCATTGTTCTTTCTTTTTGAGTGCGCACAATTCCTGTTTGATGAATATTAAAAACAAAAAATTATTCATTTATAAATTGTAACTTATTTTTGTGCTAAATATTAAAATCATTAGTATATAAATGTTTTTAAATAATATATAATATAAAAAAAATTATAAATTTTAATATAAATAAATTATAATTGATCAAATTATATTAATAATTTACTACATTTTCTTGCTAAATCATAAATCGTATATGTAACACTTCCATATGAATATTTTATATTTATAACATGAAAGCTCAAAATGTACTTATAAAAGCTCAATGTATACCTCATTGTGAGATATGAGAAAAAGACTGGAATACATCTGCTGACTTTATACAATGAAAACTGAGAGTAGTCTTTTTTTGTATGACATGAAAACAGCCCCAAAGTGCTGCCCCCTACTGCCCAGATGCAACACAGCAGCTACTGTCAAGGCAGGGCAGTCCTGGCAGCTAAATCATAAATCGTATATGTAACACTTCCATATGAATATTTTATATTTATAACATGAAAGCTCAAAATGTACTTATAAAAGCTCAATGTATACCTCATTGTGAGATATGAGAAAAAGACTGGAATACATCTGCTGACTTTATACAATGAAAACTGAGAGTAGTCTTTTTTGTATGACATGAAAACAGCCCCAAAGTGCTGCCCCCTACTGCCCAGATGCAACACAGCAGCTACTGTCAGGGCAGGGCAGTCCTGGCAGCACACACATTGCCTGTGGGATCTAGCTGCCAGTGATGAGAACTACACTGTGTGTGTTTACATTGCTAATCTCTATCATTCACTTTAGCACATTGTGTTCCTCTTTCATTCTCTCGCCTCTCAGTCTCTTCACCTTTGGTTTGACTTTACTGATTAAATGTTTAATAACCTTTATTAAATCTACTCTAAAGGACAGCAGCGTTACATGCCAATAAAGTCTCTCATTGCGACAAACTCAAGGTTTTTAACAGAACCGAGATAAGCTGATGTTTTCCTGTTGTTTTGTTTTTGAATGGTTTTGCTTCAAATTAGGTTTAGTTTGATTGTAAAGTTAAAGCTGTTCAGGGAGTCTCTGTGAGTTTTATCCTGTTTCAGACTCCTTGCAGCTGTTCTGTCAGCAGATCTGTCCTCAGCAGGTCCAGGCATGCCTTAGCCTTTCTCATTCTGTGCTGCTTTTATTTGGCTTTCTTAGAAGGTTATACATTTTTAGAAAGTCTCTGAACTTCTGAGAATACATTCAAAGATGATTTAAGTCATGGTACAGATTATACAACCTTTAGACATCACCACAATATTCTATGCACACATACATGCACTTACACGCCTACAAGGAGGAGTATTTACTATCAGATTAGAGCTTTCATATCAGATTTGTATCACTAATGTTGTTTTGTAATACAAATTATTCTAAATTTTGAATGGATAAGCCATGTTCAGAATTGTAAAATGTTGATAAATGCTCACCTGAGACTGCACAATTCTGTATTATTGCAGCATTAATAATTCATTGGCATGCAAATGTGGGTGGTCATGTAAATAATTTGGGTTTCGAGTCTTTTTTTTAAATTGATTTAATATTGTCTTTCTGGACTGGAGCTTATACAGCATGTTTTCTGCCATAAATACGGAACATTCATGTCATTGTATTGCTGCCGGTTTCTAAAAGTGAGAGGACATCATGCTTGTGAAAGCCATTTCTCTTTGCTTTATTATACAGTATGTTCCTCAGGGTTGAAAAGCTGACCTCTGTGGTTGTTCAACTATTTTAATTGTTTAAGACCATTGCTAGGAACATTTTATCTGTGGTTTGGATATCTGTATCTAAAGACACACACATATATCACTAGTAAGACAAACCAAGTACTCCAAGGCACAGAAATATCAACGGTCAGAGAAAAGTTTCACTTTCCTTCCCTTTCTATCATGCTTTGATTTTTGTTTTGTTCATTCTTCTTTATTTTTTGGTTCTTTAACTTTGTAGTTCTAGAAGGCATGTATTCCCAGTTGAAAGAATTTGTGAATGTAAAGAACAAAACTTTTAAATATCATTGTAGCATCATATCATGTATCATCTTACAGGTTGTCTTCTCTTGTCATGATTAATGAAGTTGGATGATGTGATAAATGAATGGACTGGGCTTTCTAGGCTGTAGGACATGTCTGGCCTGGTTTAGAGGAACATTGAGATGGAGATGGACTGAGGTTGGTTTTTAGCAATCCTGCTGAAGTCCTCGCTGCAGAGATCAACTAGAAATGAATAATGTAAATGCAGTATTAAAGAGAAATGTGTGAAGTGTCAGACTGTCTCAAATGTAGAGCTGTTACACAACTCTCTGCAAGGATAAATAATTGCTATTTGTTGTTTTACTACTAGTTTATAAAAAGGAACATTTGTCTTTTGTTCTTCAGGTTGAGCAACAAGTTTCCCCTTAAGCATACCTGTGACCTCACAGTTCCTTTGTTTTCCTACTCTATCTAGTGGTGAGAAAGTGAACTGGTTGAAAGGAAGGTCTTAAAGGAACACTCCACTATTTTTGAAACCGGGTTAATTTTCCAACTCCCCTACAGTTAAACGGTTGAGTTTTACCGTTTTCGAATCCATTCAGCTGATCTCCAGGTCTGGTGGTAGCACTTTTAGCTGCAGCTTAGCATAGATCATTGAATCTGATTAGACCATTAGAGCATCTCGCTCAAAAATGACTAAAGAGTTTTGATATTTTTCCTATTTAAAACTTGACTCTTCTGTAGTTACATCGTGTACTAAGACCGATGGAAAATGAAAAGTTGCGATTGAAAATAGGCTAAAATTATATTAATAATTTACTACATTTTCTTGCTAAATCATAAATCGTATATGTAACACTTCCATATGAATATTTTATATTTATAACATGAAAGCTCAAAATGTACTTATAAAAGCTCAATGTATACCTCATTGTGAGATATGAGAAAAAGACTGGAATACATCTGCTGACTTTATACAATGAAAACTGAGAGTAGTCTTTTTTGTATGACATGAAAACAGCCCCAAAGTGCTGCCCCCTACTGCCCAGATGCAACACAGCAGCTACTGTCAAGGCAGGGCAGTCCTGGCAGCACACACATTGCCTGTGGGATCTAGCTGCCAGTGATGAGAACTACACTGTGTGTGTTTACATTGCTAATCTCTATCATTCACTTTAGCACATTGTGTTCCTCTTTCATTCTCTCGCCTCTCAGTCTCTTCACCTTTGGTTTGACTTTACTGATTAAATGTTTAATAACCTTTATTAAATCTACTCTAAAGGACAGCAGCGTTACATGCCAATAAAGTCTCTCATTGCGACAAACTCAAGGTTTTTAACAGAACCGAGATAAGCTGATGTTTTCCTGTTGTTTTGTTTTTGAATGGTTTTGCTTCAAATTAGGTTTAGTTTGATTGTAAAGTTAAAGCTGTTCAGGGAGTCTCTGTGAGTTTTATCCTGTTTCAGACTCCTTGCAGCTGTTCTGTCAGCAGATCTGTCCTCAGCAGGTCCAGGCATGCCTTAGCCTTTCTCATTCTGTGCTGCTTTTATTTGGCTTTCTTAGAAGGTTATACATTTTTAGAAAGTCTCTGAACTTCTGAGAATACATTCAAAGATGATTTAAGTCATGGTACAGATTATACAACCTTTAGACATCACCACAATATTCTATGCACACATACATGCACTTACACGCCTACAAGGAGGAGTATTTACTATCAGATTAGAGCTTTCATATCAGATTTGTATCACTAATGTTGTTTTGTAATACAAATTATTCTAAATTTTGAATGGATAAGCCATGTTCAGAATTGTAAAATGTTGATAAATGCTCACCTGAGACTGCACAATTCTGTATTATTGCAGCATTAATAATTCATTGGCATGCAAATGTGGGTGGTCATGTAAATAATTTGGGTTTCGAGTCTTTTTTTTAATTTTTTTAAATTGATTTAATATTGTCTTTCTGGACTGGAGCTTATACAGCATGTTTTCTGCCATAAATACGGAACATTCATGTCATTGTATTGCTGCCGGTTTCTAAAAGTGAGAGGACATCATGCTTGTGAAAGCCATTTCTCTTTGCTTTATTATACAGTATGTTCCTCAGGGTTGAAAAGCTGACCTCTGTGGTTGTTCAACTATTTTAATTGTTTAAGACCATTGCTAGGAACATTTTATCTGTGGTTTGGATATCTGTATCTAAAGACACACACATATATCACTAGTAAGACAAACCAAGTACTCCAAGGCACAGAAATATCAACGGTCAGAGAAAAGTTTCACTTTCCTTCCCTTTCTATCATGCTTTGATTTTTGTTTTGTTCATTCTTCTTTATTTTTTGGTTCTTTAACTTTGTAGTTCTAGAAGGCATGTATTCCCAGTTGAAAGAATTTGTGAATGTAAAGAACAAAACTTTTAAATATCATTGTAGCATCATATCATGTATCATCTTACAGGTTGTCTTCTCTTGTCATGATTAATGAAGTTGGATGATGTGATAAATGAATGGACTGGGCTTTCTAGGCTGTAGGACATGTCTGGCCTGGTTTAGAGGAACATTGAGATGGAGATGGACTGAGGTTGGTTTTTAGCAATCCTGCTGAAGTCCTCGCTGCAGAGATCAACTAGAAATGAATAATGTAAATGCAGTATTAAAGAGAAATGTGTGAAGTGTCAGACTGTCTCAAATGTAGAGCTGTTACACAACTCTCTGCAAGGATAAATAATTGCTATTTGTTGTTTTACTACTAGTTTATAAAAAGGAACATTTGTCTTTTGTTCTTCAGGTTGAGCAACAAGTTTCCCCTTAAGCATACCTGTGACCTCACAGTTCCTTTGTTTTCCTACTCTATCTAGTGGTGAGAAAGTGAACTGGTTGAAAGGAAGGTCTTAAAGGAACACTCCACTATTTTTGAAACCGGGTTAATTTTCCAACTCCCCTACAGTTAAACGGTTGAGTTTTACCGTTTTCGAATCCATTCAGCTGATCTCCAGGTCTGGTGGTAGCACTTTTAGCTGCAGCTTAGCATAGATCATTGAATCTGATTAGACCATTAGAGCATCTCGCTCAAAAATGACTAAAGAGTTTTGATATTTTTCCTATTTAAAACTTGACTCTTCTGTAGTTACATCGTGTACTAAGACCGATGGAAAATGAAAAGTTGCGATTGAAAATAGGCTAATTTCCGTCAACATAACCAACGTGACCACCTGCTTGCACAGGGAGCGTGCTGGGGACTATTTTCAGGCACTGCGTAATATTGCGCCTGCTGCAAAATCGAAAATCACAACTTTTCATTTTCCGTTGGTCTTAATACACGATGTAACTACAGAAGAGTCAAGTTTTAAATAGGAAAAATATAGAAACTCTTTGGTCATTTTTGAGCGAGATGGTCTAATCAGATTCAATGATCTATGCTAAGCTGCAGCTAAAAGTGCTACCGCCAGACCCGGAGATCGGCTGAATGGATTCGAAAACGGTAAAACTCAACTGTTTAACTCTAGGGGAGTTGGAAAATGAGCCTGTTTTCAAAAATAGCGGAGTGTTCCTTTTAAAGGAATAGTTCACCCAGTCATTTAATCAACCCTTGTATTTTTTTCTTCCATGAAACACAAAAGGAATTTTAAGACACAGTGTTGTGCAAAGGTGACAAAAAAAGTGTCATAGATATAGTCTAAACGACTGAGAAACTTTATTCAAAGCTTTAAGAAAATTATTTTCATATTCATTAGCTTCATATTCAGTGAAGTCTGTTTACTACAATCAAGAACCTTAAGAAACGGTACATAATCCATAACTACTTTTTTTCTGCAGTTACACTCTTGGTCTAGCTTTTGTACTACATTGGTTTACTCTTGAAATTCATTCATTTCTGGAGTATTTTAGCCCATGTGTTATCAGATATTTATCTGGATCAGGACTACTAAAGCTCTCCAAATACTGTTAGTTAGTGAAGCTCTTCACTCTAAAATTAGTCATTATTAAACAGTCTGTCTCTTTAGTAATCAAGTGACATAATAGGATGTGGTATTAAAACACGGGAGAAACCTAGTGAATGAGGTAATTGATTTTACATTCACCGTTACTGAAACTGAGCTATCTTAGATCAGATATATTGCTATATTCATTTCTGGAGTATTTTAGCCCATGTGTTATCAGATATTTATCTGGATCAGGACTACTAAAGCTCTCCAAATACTGTTAGTTAGTGAAGCTCTTCACTCTAAAATTAGTCATTATTAAACAGTCTGTCTCTTTAGTAATCAAGTGACATAATAGGATGTGGTATTAAAACACGGGAGAAACCTAGTGAATGAGGTAATTGATTTTACATTCACCGTTACTGAAACGGAGCTATCTTAGATCAGATATATTGCTATATTATTTGCTTGCATGCATTTTTCTGTGTGTGTACTTTTTAAAATATCCAAGTCCTGTACATTTAAACCATCCTATACGGTCAGTGCCAATAGCCTTGAGGGCACATCAACATAGTGCCGTAGCACTTTGGGTGTCACAAGTTCAAATCCCGGCTCGTGAACCTTTCCCGATCCCGCCACCTCTCTCCCTCTCCCTCCCTCTCTCTCCCTCTCTCTCTCTCTCTCCCACTTTGCTTCCTGTCATTACACTGTCCTATCTAAAATAAAGGCAAAATTCCAAAAACAAATCTAAAAAAAAAAAGAAACATCCTATACTGTATTTGTCTGTCATCTGAATATATATGAAATATTAAAGGTAATTATTTATGTTTATCTCTCTGCAGGCCCTAAAGAGGAAGTTGTGGGAGCTATTTCTCTTCAGGAGTTCCAAGAAAATGTGTTTGTGGAGGGTAATCGGCCTAAATATGTGTTGGACCTGCACACAGAGGCACAGCAGGGCCTGAAAATGCAGCAGCAAGAGGGTGAGAAGTCGTCAAACTTCAAATCAGTGTCTGTTTAAATTACACACTTTTACTCTGAATCAAACACATGCATTTCCTAAACATACAGCAGTTTATTTTTTTTGATAATGTTTAATAAGGGGTAATGTTTTATATTCCAGATGATAGGAATGGGATGGACTACCCTGATGACCAAAGTATGATTGTAAGTGTTCCTCCATGCATCAATGAACCCTCAATTCCGGTTATGAATGCATTTACTTCTGTTCCCACCATAATGACTGGCAGCCTGGTTTTTACTTGTGCACATATGTAGTTCTATAAGTGCAATAAAAATGCATTGACTACTTTTAAGTTGCTGATGAAAAAATATATATTTGGAAAGTTAACTATGAATCAAACACATGCATTTCCTAAACATACAGCAGTTTATTTTTTTTGATAATGTTTAATAAGGGGTAATGTTTTATATTCCAGATGATAGGAATGGGATGGACTACCCTGATGACCAAAGTATGATTGTAAGTGTTCATCCATGCATCAATGAACCCTCAATTCCGGTTATGAATGCATTTACTTCTGTTCCCACCATAATGACTGGCAGCCTGGTTTTTACTTGTGCACATATGTAGTTCTATAAGTGCAATAAAAATGCATTGACTACTTTTAAGTTGCTGATGAAAAAATATATATTTGGAAAGTTAACTATACTGTTTCCTTTAGTCAACAGTAACAGCTCAGACTGAAGACAGCATGGCCTTCAGTGAGCTGAGAGGCTTTGAGTCTGAGAGCACAGCTGCCGATTCTGTTTCGATGTGCTCCTCCATCTCCTCACGATCAACACGCTCAGGACTCAAACGCCAAGGTGACACTTCACGGATAAACACATTATTAGTCATATTCTTTTTAAACATAAAAATATTTTGGCCTGGTACATTTCATACAAGATACATTCTCATAAAGTTATTTAAGAAGTCTTATCACATCACAGCAACATTTTCTGTTTCCTTTCTCCAGCCTCAACATTCAGCCCTCTGAAGCCAGATAAAACTGCAGAGAAGACGAAGTCTCGCAGGAAACATGGGAGAACTGTTGTAGGAATTCCTCGACATGTCCAGAAAGAACTGGGTATGTTGTGCTACAGTCTTCTATAGTGTAGAACAAGTCTTTGAGTTATTTAGTGGAAAACATATGTTCAATTTATTTTTATATTTCATATCTGAAGGGTTGGACAGGGCAGCATGGATCGCCACAAATCCTCTTGATGGTCAGCTGTTGAATGTAGACATGATCATACCTGCCATAATTTCCGCTGTGGATAGCACGTCTTCCAGCTCTGAACAAGAAAGTGTACAAGACCATCTACAGGGCATACAGAACCTGTACACAGTTAAAAAAGACAACACAGAGCTCCCCACACTGACAAAACCCAAAGATAACGTCCTCCAAAGGCTCATAAACCATTCTGTAGATCCAGAAAAGTCAGGAGCAGGCATTCTAGGTGTTCCTTGGACAGAGAACCCAACAGGTGCAGTGATGTCCATCTCACCTCAGGCCACATACATGTCTAAAATCATTCCAAATGCTGTACTTCCACCATCTGTGGATGTTGTGGAGCTCAGTCGCAGCCGAAGTCGCAGCAGTGTCCGAACCGTCAGCAAAAGCAGCCTGGTGTCAGCCAGTCCAGCATCCACACGTGCTTCCTCCAGAGTCTCTTCACGTTGTTCCACAACCCGCTCAAACTACTCTGGATGGACCCACTCGGGATCATCAGAAACGCTTGTATCCGATTCTTCTACCATCTCCAGCAGTAGCACTCCCCGTGTGGCCAGCAGAGGGAGTCAGGATGGGAACACGAATAGACCAGCCAAGCTGAACAACCACGGTTCCCATGTTAAAACTACTCATGTGAATGGGGGCTCTACCGAGGAGGAGGACAGCGGAAAGACAGGATATGCTGCTGCTTTCACACGCAACCTGTCAGTGATTAAACGGGGCAAGAAACCTCCAGCTCCTCCCAGCAGGTCATACTCTTTACACAACGGAAATCAGACCTGGAAGACATCTGAGAGTCCTACCTACTTGGCTGATGTCAGCACTCCAGATGGATCACCATACCCTGTTGTCATGAAGGCCACCACTCACAAGTTGAGCCCTAAGATAGGCATACCTCCCTCCAATGAACCCACAACTGTCCCATCAAAGGAGAGCCAGCTAGTCACCACAGACAAGAAAACAATGTTAGCTCAGCTAAAGATACACAGAAGTAACCTTCAAGTGTCTTCCATTTGGACACCCCAATCATACACACATGGCACCGGTAAGCTTGCTGAACTTAAGAACACCCTTCTGTCTGCAAACAGTTTAATCAATGGCAACAATTCCTCACCAGCTGTAATGGCTCTGTTGTCTCTGTTTGAGATTCCCACCCGTCCCAAAGTACTGGCTCCGCCGACTCCTCCTCCTGAGACCTGGGCTCACAACCAGCGGACTTTTGAATTGCTGTGTGGGCCCGGACCTGTAAACTATGCATGCTGGGCCAAAAAGAGAGGTCTTAAAATTGCAGATGAACCAGATGTGGCTTTGGCAAATGCTGACAGAGTAGCACCTCTGTTGCAGCCAGTAGAGATAAAAGGCAAAGTTGAATCCGTAGTGCCGCTTGCCTATGTCGCCCCCTCTCCATCACCTCCCCCAGAGCATTGCCCACCAATACCGAGCAACAGCCAAGCCAAACTTCCTCCTCCCCCTCCGGACTTTGTTCCCTCAACTCCTACACTAGCTGCCAAAGCAATAAAGGACTTGACTTCTTGGATCCCTCCACCTCCTCTGTTTCCTCCTCCGGCACCTCCAGTAGGTACGACTACAGTAACTCCTGTCGCTGTGCAAAACGATAATGACCTCCGTCCACCGCCCCCACCATTTTCGCCACAGTCTTTACTGACAATGCCTCAATTACCACCAGATATTCCACCACCACCACTGCAGGAAGTTCTACCTCCACCAAGACCACCTTCTGAACCACAGAAAATCTCATCCCGTCCGCAAGAATCCCAACCTTCGACACACAATATGTTGGTAACATCATTTGAAACTTCTCAACAAATCAACGTTCCTCCACCTCCTCAACAAATCAACGTTCCTCCACCTCCTCCACTACCTACTGATGTAAGATCTCAAGTCACTGTTTCTCCTCCTCCTCCTCCTCATCCACTACCCACTGATGTAAGATCTCAAGTCACTGTTTCTCCTCCTCCTCCACTACCCACTGATGTAAGATCTCAACAAGTCAGTGTTCCTCCTCCTCCTCCTCCACTACCTAGTAATGTGAAAATGGAGGACAGACTAGAGATGGCAGAAACGGAGAAATGGACAAGCAGTCCCTCTCCGGCCAAAGAGGAAACCTCCGGTCCTGTGGTCACCCAGTCTCTACTACAGATGGTTCGTCTTAGGTCGGTTAAGTCCAGTCAGAGTCCTGCTCTAGATCCTGATAAACCATCACAACCCAAACCAAAATCAGGTGTCAATCAAGAGGTGCCTCCAAAGCCAATCAGACGATCTTTGATTTTGACATCACTGCCCCCTGATGTGGAAGCTCTTTCCAACACAGAGCCAAAAACTGAAGCTCCGTCTCTCAACACAAACACAACCACTGTATCAAATACTCAGCAAGGATCATCTGAACCAGAAACTCAATCAAATAACATTGCTCAAATAACATTGCCTAAAAGCTCATCAGCTACATGTCCACCTACAGAACCAAGTAAGAATCCAGTTCCTGCTGAACCAGCAAATAAACAACCCTGTGCTGAAACCAAACCCAAACCCCAAACCCTCAAGGAACAAATTCAACCTACAGTGCCTGACCCGGAAACCCTGTCAAGTACAACAGAACCAAAGGACAAATCAATCATTGAGCCAAAGACTCAACATCAGGCACAAGAACCCAACAAGACTCCGCATAATTCAGAGAAGCAATTAAGCACCGTTGAAATGCACTCAAAGCCAGATGGTGAGCAGCCAAAAACCCAAACACCAACGCCCATTGTCTCTTCCACACCTCCCATAGTCTCTTCACCAGCGAACCCCTCCATGCGTCTCCAGGAAGCCATTCGTCTAAAGGCTGCTACAATGTCTTCAAAAGACAACCAAGCCAAGCGGTTTGGTCTACGCTCCCCTCCTCCAGCCACAGCTATTGGCACCACTGTACCAAACTCCCCTGCATCTATGGCCAGCTTCATCTTCTCCAAAAGCCCAAAGAAGGTCGTAATAGAGACACCGTCATCCTTAGAGGTTCAGGCTGACCTGAGGAAAACTCTAGTGGCAGAGTTAGCCTCTGTCTCCGATTCAGTCAAGTCTAATGACTCACACAAGATGGCTAACAAAGTTCCTCCACCAATTGCTAAGAAACCCAACGCTAAGATTGAGAGCGTTGCTCAGAACTCTGCAGAGGCCCAATCTGTAGCCAAGACTGAGCATGTGCAAACAGAGACTGTACAAACTGCTGGACAGGACGTACAGACCGAGAACTCTGAGAAAACAAATGAATGAATATGTACACATGATTTAATAACCCTTGAGTTTTTGCTTTATTTTGCAGATAACCCAGGCTTTAAATCCTAGGCCCAAGCTGCTTAAGCAATTTTGAAATATAAAATACCAAAAAAAAGTCTTTATGTACAGATCGGCATATTGCACTTTTTGTACACTGGTTTAGTGTAACTGATTCTCATTCATCGTGGGAATGCATGTCACTGGTATTTGGAAATTATAAATATTCTTATTTTATTTATGTGTCCTCTGTCTTAGACCGAAGCCATGCTACCTTCCAGGTTGTAGAACTCCTCCCTGTTGGTAGCACTGTAAAAACTACGGTAACATAGCAGGACCAATTAATCTCTATGGTGGATTTTTACAGGCATTAATGTATGCCTGAATACGAGAGCAGTGTGAAAGGAAATGAAGGTAAAGAATGTAAGTAAAAAGAATGCAAAGAAGCCAAACAAAAAGGGGAAGAACAGTTAGGAGAATGGACCACTGATTTTGGGGTGGGGTTTGTGACTATTCTGTTTTCTATTTGCAGTGTGTAACTAAGCCTATTTTTTACTTGTAAAACTCCCAAGTCAATAAAAGTGATCATACACATTCCCCACCCCAAGTATCCATACAGTATATAGGAATGTGGAGAAGGAATCTGAGCAAGTATAAATGAAACCAAAGGATGGAGCCGATGAATGAAACAAAAGCTGTTTCTCACTATTGTGAGTGCGCAAGTAGGGCCAAGAAGGTGGTAAGAAGACATGAAACCACATAAACAAGAGGTCTAAGGTGTTAATCTCTGTGTAATCATTACTTTTGGTTTATTTTTTTGTATTTTCACAGAGAAGGTAATTAGTTTACATAGTTGATGTACATTACAGTCTGCTACAATCTACAGAAAAGAAAAAATGTTTTTAATATATGAAAATTCTCATGCACTATGCTGACATTTTTATTATTGTTCCTCTTTTTAAGAAGAATCTCTTTTTAAGAAGAAATGTCTTATTTACTGTCTAAACTCTTTCTCTACAAATATTTAAAAAAATTAATCGTGTTTCATCATGTGATGAAAGTAAAAAGTGTAAAACAGTTACTAAAATGGCTTCATGGTGACTTTTCTGATCTGGCTATGTTTTTTTCTTTTTTGAAAGTTGTTTTATTAGATGCTGCAATATATAAACATTATGCATAATTCAAAATAAAGAACACCGACTGCTTTAGTCACATGGATCTTAAGAACTGTTATATCAGGATGGTGGTAGACTAATCTAGACTAAATGTGGTTGCCATAGGCATCATATATTCAGCTAACAGTATGAATGTCAAACAATAATCAAGTCAATCAAGACTTAGATATGAACTTACCATTTACCTGTCATGTTTTTTTTTTTCAGAAGCTAAACAGGGCATAAGATATTAATTCATGTACTGATGGACATAAGAAAAGGGTAAAGTTTTTTTTTACAAATTTGGCAGGCATTTTTTATTTACATTGCAAGGTATACATTATTAGTTTATCCTATGATTGCCATTACTAGAACCATCTACTCTTTGTACCCCACAACACTTTTTAGACCTTAGTCTAAAATATGGAAATTAGTTATTGGGTTGCACAGTTCTAATCAATTAAATTGTGCTGTGACTGACAGGAAAGAATACAGGAAAGTGTCACCCAGTATAATTCACACTATAAAAAAAAAACTTTTATTAATAGAAAATACATGAATTTTTGTGTCAATATATTAAAATGCTGGTGCAATTATTTGTAAAAGTAATGACTTGTAAATCATGCAAGGCTCTAACTCACTTTACATTGCTTGTTGGTGCTTACACTTGAGAGCACCGTCACTAATTTAAAGGGTTCATATGATGTTGCTAAAAAGAACATTATTTGGTGTAACGAAATGTTTATGCGGTTTATGGTTCAAAAAACACATTATTTTCCACATACTGTACATTATTGTTTCTCCTCTATGCCCCGCCTTTCTGAAATGTGTTGATTTTTACAAAGCTCATCGGTCTGAAAAGCAAGGTGTGCTGTGATTGGCCAGCAATCCAGTGCGTTGTGATTGGCCGAATACCTCAAGCGTGTGACGGAAATGTTACGCCACTACCATACTGTGATGATGCCCTGTCCGGCCGGAGCGATGATTCAAAAACATGAAAACCCATTATAAACGAGGCATTCGCTGCATCCAGTGGGGACATAATTATGGATTAAAATGACTTATACTGTCTTTTTACGTGTTGCGTTGCATCGCGCCACGTAAACATAAAACCATGTATGCATTTGTGATCGGAGAAATGACAAACAACAAGCCCTACTCTACACTGCCCAAAAAACTCGCTTTAAATATAAAAAATATACTTACAGTCTTTGAGTCAGAACAGCCGGCATTGTAGTCTACTCTACCAGGAAACAGTCCTCCATAAAATGTGCTGCACACATCTGAATATTTGGGTTGAAGTGTTCTGGAACAGTGTTGTAAATGCAACTTAACCACTGATTTCTAGTCATGTCCATTTTTGGAATGCCAAACAAAATTGTTTCACTTTCACAACGAACCACAGCGTCACACATGGTGGACTAGAGTGAGCAGAGGCCAGGGGCTTGAGTGAGGAACGGCCAGAGGGCTAGAGTGAGCAGAGGCCGGCAGGCTTAGGAACGGCGCTGCCGGCGGATTCAACAAAGGAGTGTCCGGAGGGCTTGCAGCAACCACATGTGATGACCCTGGGCTGGACTCCGCTTCGTCCATGGTGAAAGCCGATCTGGTGATCCACAGCACAAAGTTGTTGTATTTCCTCAGCGACCAGCACGGATCAGCTCTAGACATGACGAAGCAGATATCGTCCTCTTTTGGAAGGCCAAACAATGTAGTTTTGCTTTCACAACGAAACACAC
>NW_015505517.1:439405-453836 GCF_001515645.1 Sinocyclocheilus grahami | reverse complement strand
CAAGTCAGTGTTCCTCCTCCTCCTCCACTACCTAGAAATGTAAAAAGGGAGGAAAGACTAAAGACAACAGAAATGGAGAAACGGACAAGCAGTCCCTCTCCGGCCAAAGAGGAAACCTCCGGTCCTGTGGTCACCCAGTCTCTACTACAGATGGTTCGTCTTAGGTCGGTTAAGTCCAGTCAGAGTCCTGCTCTAGATCCTGATAAACCATCACAACCCAAACCAAAATCAGGTGTCAATCAAGAGGTGCCTCCAAAGCCAATCAGACGATCTTTGATTTTGACATCACTGCCCCCTGATGTGGAAGCTCTTTCCAACACAGAGCCAAAAACTGAAGCTCCGTCTCTCAACACAAACACAACCACTGTATCAAATACTCAGCAAGGATCATCTGAACCAGAAACTCAATCAAATAACATTGCTCAAATAACATTGCCTAAAAGCTCATCAGCTACATGTCCACCTACAGAACCAAGTAAGAATCCAGTTCCTGCTGAACCAGCAAATAAACAACCCTGTGCTGAAACCAAACCCAAACCCCAAACCCTCAAGGAACAAATTCAACCTACAGTGCCTGACCCGGAAACCCTGTCAAGTACAACAGAACCAAAGGACAAATCAATCATTGAGCCAAAGACTCAACATCAGGCACAAGAACCCAACAAGACTCCGCATAATTCAGAGAAGCAATTAAGCACCGTTGAAATGCACTCAAAGCCAGATGGTGAGCAGCCAAAAACCCAAACACCAATGCCCATTGTCTCTTCCACACCTCCCATAATCTCTTCGCCAGCTAACCCCTCCATGCGTCTCCAGGATGCCATTCGTCTAAAGGCTGCCACTATGTCTTCAAAAGACAACCAAGCCAAGCGCTTTGGTCTGTGCTCCCCTCCCCCAGCCATGGCTAGTGGCACCGCTGTACCAAACTCCCCTGCATCTACAGCCAGCTTCATCTTCTCCAAGAGCCCAAAGAAGGTCGTAATAGAGACACCGTCATCCTTAGAGGTTCAGGGTGACCTGAGGAAAACTCTGGTGGCAGAGTTAGCATCTGTCTCCGATTTAGCCAAGTCTAATGACTCGCACAAGATGGCTAACAAAGTTCCTCCACCTATTGCTAAGAAACCCAAACCTAAGGTTGAGAGCGTTGCTCAGAACTCTGCAGAGGCTGAATCTGTAGCCAAGACTGAGCATGTGTAAACAGAAACTGTACAAACTGCCGGACAGGAAGTACAGAGAACTCTGAGAATAGAAGTGAATGAATATGTGCACAAATGATTTAATAACCCTTAAGTTTTTGCTTTATTTCGCAGATAAATCAGGCTTTAGATCCTAGGCCCAAACTGCTCAAGCAATTTTGAAATATACCAAAAAAGTCTTTATGTACAGATAGGCATATTGCACTTTTTGTACACTGGTTTAGTGTAACTGATTCTCATTCATCGTGGGAATGCATGTCACTGGTATTTGGAAATTATAAATATTCTTATTTTATTTATGTGTCCTCTGTCTTAGACCGAAGCCATGCTACCTTCCAGGTTGTAGAACTCCTCCCTGTTGGTAGCACTGTAAAAACTACGGTAACATAGCAGGACCAATTAATCTCTATGGTGGATTTTTACAGGCATTAATGTATGCCTGAATACGAGAGCAGTGTGAAAGGAAATGAAGGTAAAGAATGTAAGTAAAAAGAATGCAAAGAAGCCAAACAAAAAGGGGAAGAACAGTTAGGAGAATGGACCACTGATTTTGGGGTGGGGTTTGTGACTATTCTGTTTTCTATTTGCAGTGTGTAACTAAGCCTATTTTTTACTTTTAAAACTCCCAAGTCAATAAAAGTGATCATACACATTCCCCACCCCAAGTATCCATACAGTGTATATAGGAATGTGGAGAAGGAATCTGAGCAAGTATAAATGAAACCGAAGGATGGAGCCGATGAATGAAACAAAAGCTGTTTCTCACTATTGTGTGTGCGCAAGTAGGGCCAAGAAGGTGGTAAGAAGACATGAAACCACATAAACAAGAGGTCTAAGGTGTTAATCTCTGTGTAATCATTACTTTTGGTTTATTTTTTTGTATTTTCACAGAGAAGGTAATTAGTTTACATAGTTGATGTACATTACAGTCTGCTACAATCTACAGAAAAGAAAAAATGTTTTTAATATATGAAAATTCTCATGCACTATGCTGACATTTTTATTATTGTTCCTCTTTTTAAGAAGAATCTCTTTTTAAGAAGAAATGTCTTATTTACTGTCTAAACTCTTTCTCTACAAATATTTAAAAAAATTAATCGTGTTTCATCATGTGATGAAAGTAAAAAGTGTAAAACAGTTACTAAAATGGCTTCATGGTGACTTTTCTGATCTGGCTATGTTTTTTTCTTTTTTGAAAGTTGTTTTATTAGATGCTGCAATATATAAACATTATGCATAATTCAAAATAAAGAACACCGACTGCTTTAGTCACATGGATCTTAAGAACTGTTATATCAGGATGGTGGTAGACTAATCTAGACTAAATGTGGTTGCCATAGGCATCATATATTCAGCTAACAGTATGAATGTCAAACAATAATCAAGTCAATCAAGACTTAGATATGAACTTACCATTTACCTGTCATGTTTTTTTTTTTCAGAAGCTAAACAGGGCATAAGATATTAATTCATGTACTGATGGACATAAGAAAAGGGTAAAGTTTTTTTTTACAAATTTGGCAGGCAGACACCGTCATCCTTAGAGGTTCAGGGTGACCTGAGGAAAACTCTGGTGGCAGAGTTAGCATCTGTCTCCGATTTAGCCAAGTCTAATGACTCGCACAAGATGGCTAACAAAGTTCCTCCACCTATTGCTAAGAAACCCAAACCTAAGGTTGAGAGCGTTGCTCAGAACTCTGCAGAGGCTGAATCTGTAGCCAAGACTGAGCATGTGTAAACAGAAACTGTACAAACTGCCGGACAGGAAGTACAGAGAACTCTGAGAATAGAAGTGAATGAATATGTGCACAAATGATTTAATAACCCTTAAGTTTTTGCTTTATTTCGCAGATAAATCAGGCTTTAGATCCTAGGCCCAAACTGCTCAAGCAATTTTGAAATATACCAAAAAAGTCTTTATGTACAGATAGGCATATTGCACTTTTTGTACACTGGTTTAGTGTAACTGATTCTCATTCATCGTGGGAATGCATGTCACTGGTATTTGGAAATTATAAATATTCTTATTTTATTTATGTGTCCTCTGTCTTAGACCGAAGCCATGCTACCTTCCAGGTTGTAGAACTCCTCCCTGTTGGTAGCACTGTAAAAACTACGGTAACATAGCAGGACCAATTAATCTCTATGGTGGATTTTTACAGGCATTAATGTATGCCTGAATACGAGAGCAGTGTGAAAGGAAATGAAGGTAAAGAATGTAAGTAAAAAGAATGCAAAGAAGCCAAACAAAAAGGGGAAGAACAGTTAGGAGAATGGACCACTGATTTTGGGGTGGGGTTTGTGACTATTCTGTTTTCTATTTGCAGTGTGTAACTAAGCCTATTTTTTACTTTTAAAACTCCCAAGTCAATAAAAGTGATCATACACATTCCCCACCCCAAGTATCCATACAGTGTATATAGGAATGTGGAGAAGGAATCTGAGCAAGTATAAATGAAACCAAAGGATGGAGCCGATGAATGAAACAAAAGCTGTTTCTCACTATTGTGTGTGCGCAAGTAGGGCCAAGAAGGTGGTAAGAAGACATGAAACCACATAAACAAGAGGTCTAAGGTGTTAATCTCTGTGTAATCATTACTTTTGGTTTATTTTTTTGTATTTTCACAGAGAAGGTAATTAGTTTACATAGTTGATGTACATTACAGTCTGCTACAATCTACAGAAAAGAAAAAATGTTTTTAATATATGAAAATTCTCATGCACTATGCTGACATTTTTATTATTGTTCCTCTTTTTAAGAAGAATCTCTTTTTAAGAAGAAATGTCTTATTTACTGTCTAAACTCTTTCTCTACAAATATTTAAAAAAATTAATCGTGTTTCATCATGTGATGAAAGTAAAAAGTGTAAAACAGTTACTAAAATGGCTTCATGGTGACTTTTCTGATCTGGCTATGTTTTTTTCTTTTTTGAAAGTTGTTTTATTAGATGCTGCAATATATAAACATTATGCATAATTCAAAATAAAGAACACCGACTGCTTTAGTCACATGGATCTTAAGAACTGTTATATCAGGATGGTGGTAGACTAATCTAGACTAAATGTGGTTGCCATAGGCATCATATATTCAGCTAACAGTATGAATGTCAAACAATAATCAAGTCAATCAAGACTTAGATATGAACTTACCATTTACCTGTCATGTTTTTTTTTTCAGAAGCTAAACAGGGCATAAGATATTAATTCATGTACTGATGGACATAAGAAAAGGGTAAAGTTTTTTTTTTACAAATTTGGCAGGCATTTTTTATTTACATTGCAAGGTATACATTATTAGTTTATCCTATGATTGCCATTACTAGAACCATCTACTCTTTGTACCCCACAACACTAAGATTAGTTAGCAAAATAACAGCATAAAACAGCTATACAAATCGTTATGAAACAAGCGCTATGAAAAACAACAGAGTTTTGCTTATGCCAAGGAAAAGAGCCATGGGTTCAAGGATGGCCAAACAATACATAGCAATTAAAATTCAAAAGAAAGAGAGAGAGATACAGCGGGTAAAATAAAGTAGGCTATTGAACACACAACCATTTTTCTCAGTAAATATATTTCTAAAGGTGCCGTTGACATGACATTTTCACCAGACGTCGGTAACAATCCAAGTAATCCATACATACAAAGAAAGCAAAACAAATGAGTTTAGAAATTAAGTTATGTGTAAAAAAATAAAAAAAGTAGAATGACACAGGGGAAAAGTATTGAACACATGAAGAAAGGGAGGTGCAAAAAGGCATGGAAAGCCAAGACACCAGCTGAAATCTATCAGTAATTAGAAAGCAATGCTGCCCCTTGTCAGTGGAAATTAATATTAGTTGGTTTAGTCCCAACTGATGGCCTATACAAAGGTGTCTCATGACCAACGTGTCACACAAGAAACATTTCATGATGGGTAAAAGCAAAGAGCTTTCTCAAGACCTTGGCAACGTTATTGTTGCAAAACATACTGATGGCATTGGTTACAGAGTGACTTCTATACTTCTGAGTGTTACAGTGAGCACTGTTGGGGCCATAATCCAGAAGTGGAAAGCCAAGGATCGCTTGTGGAGAGCTTCAGAAAGACCTGGAATTAGCATGTACAATTGTTTCAAAGAAAATAATAAGTACAGTAAGTAAGTAATGCACTCAACTGCCGTGGCCTGTATGCACAGTCTCTAATGCACAATCTCACAGCAAGTCTCTAATGCTGAAGAAAAAGCATGTTGAAGCTTGTTTAAAGTTTGCAGCACAACATTTAGACAAGGCTGTGAAATACTGGGAGAATGTAATCTGGTCAGATGAGACAAAAATTGTACTCTTTGGATGCCATAATATACACCATGTTTGGAGGTCAAATGGCACTGCACACCACCCCCAAACATCATGGTGTAGCACTGGCAAAATTCATAGAATTGAAGGAAGGATGAATGGAAAAATGCACTGAGACATTCTTGATAAAAATCTGCTGCCATCTACCAGTATGATGAAGATGAAATGAGGGCATTCCAGCGAGACAATGTTCCCAAACACAGCCAAGGAAACTTTCATTTGGTTTCAGAGAAAGAAAGTAAAGCTGCTAGAATGGCCCAGCCAATCACCTGACTTGAATCCAATAGAAAATCTATGGAAAGAACTAAAGATTAGAGTTCATAGAAGAGGCCCACAGAATCTTCATGATTTGAAGACTGTTTGTGTGGAAGAATGGGCCAAAATCACACCTGAGCAATGCATACGACTAGTTTCTCCATACAGGAGATGTTGAATGTTAGTGTTAGTGTATAGATACATACAGCTCTTAAACATTAATTAATATTAATACTATATTAATTAACATAATTAATCAACATTATCCCGCTTTCGTTTAGTAGCTTACTTCTTTGATAATGTATTGTTAGCGAATTATTATTAATTATTATCTTATTATATAAGATAATTCTCTATTATTATTATTATTTTTTTAATTATTATTATTAAACACTTTCCTAAGGAAAGCTCATTGTGGGACTGGCTCGTAGTGGCTCAAATTCTGCACCAAGGCTGAATTTCGGGAAAGAGACTTCAGATACAGTACTAGGGACCACTTAGGCCTATATAAAAGCATCTAAAAAGCAGCATGTCATGGGACCTTTAAGACAAAATGCTGTAGCCTAATATGTTAACACTGAAACTGAAAAAAATGCTTGTAAGTCTTTTGATACATTTTTTTTTATTTTATCTTAGATGTTTTCTCTCAACCATAACAGAAGCAAACCCTTTTGTTACAGCACAGATTCTATGTTCTGCATTTGTAGCGCAGCATAAATCAGTGACAAGGTTTTATATTCATAATAGTTTAAAGTTTAGTGAATGGTGAAACAGGAGAAATGGTGGAAATTCAAAGTCAAGGTACAAAGGCTACAAGGTAGATATTTTAACCTTTTTTTACCTCCAAATGGTACATATTAGTACCTTTAAGGTACTTACTAGTACTTTAAAACTGCATATTAGTACATTCTAAAGTGAAAGTGAAGTGAACCGTAGCCAGTAACGTATGTGACCTATACTCGGAATTTGTGCTCTGCATTTAACCCATCCAAGTGCGCACACACACAGCAGTGAACGCACACCCGGAGCAGTGGGCGGCCATATTGCTGCGGCGCCCGGGGAGCAGTTGGGGGTTCGGTGCTATTACTGGATTGATCAATCAAACTAACATGAGACTATTCATTCATATCAGTTGTTTGTGCAGTTTTGTGAGATGTAGGTGGCATAGGGGTTTTTCATTGCTTATGTACAAGGATATTAGGAAACATTTTGAAACAGCACCTCTATTTTTGAAAATAGGCTCATTTTCCAACTCACCTAGAGTTGAACAATTGAGTTTTACCGTTTTCGAATCCATTCAGCCGATCTCCGGGTCTGGCGGTAGCACTTTTAGCTGCAGCTTAGCATAGATCATTGAATCTGATTAGACCGTTAGCATCTCGCTCAAAAATGGCCAAAGAGTTTCTATATTTTTCCCATTTAAAACTTGACTCTTCTGTAGTTCCATCGTGTACTAACCGACGGAAAATGAAAAGTTGCGATTTTCTAGGCCGATATGGCTTAGAAAATGGGACTCAATCTAATCAGATTCAATGATCTATGCTAAGCTGCAGCTAAAAGTGCTACCGCCAGACCCGGAGATTGGCTGAATGGATTCGAAAACGGTAAAACTCAATTGTTTAACTCTAGGGGAGTTGGAAAATTTGCCTATTTTTAAAAATAGTGGAGCGTTCCTTTAAGAAAATAGGAATTTATTACTACAAATTAAAGTACAACCTTTTGAACATGTCATATTCAAGAATGTGTGTGCTTAAACATTTCAGGGATTTACAGAGGATTTACCTATTACCAACGGCCGTGGACCTTCATATGAACCTGAAAGTGTTCTGACTGTCTCTCCTTTTTGAAGCCTACTGTTTCAGTGAGTATTTCCAATTATTAAAATTACCATGTATAAATCTTTTATAATTCTCTCATAAAGTCTAGATTGCCCAATCACATATTTTAGCCCGAATTTGCCTATGTTTCACCTGTATGTTTATATGCAGTAAGCTTAGTAACTTTAGTCACAAAGTTCATCTGTTGTGATCATAACAGGATCACTTGTGTTGATCTGTGCAGACATCTCCAGCACCCCACGGAGGGTGTTTACCTGTTTGCAGCCACCGTGAATGTGATATGAACCCACTTAAGCGTCGAGTGACAGTTTTCTGCCTGTTTCTACTTCTTTTTAAAGCACCCTGTTATAGTGAGTAATTGAGAAATTATGGAATTTCAAAATGTTGTATGAATGTATGAAAAGTGCACTGGAATAATAAGGTTAAAGTCTTTAACTTTGGTTATGTATTGTGAATTAACAAAGAACAACAATGTAGAATGTATATGTTTAGTATTAATATACAGTTGTTCATTATTAATTAGTGTTTGTTGATAATACATTACAACTAATGTACAAATGTACTGAGCAGGCTATGTGTGAAATTACCATCAAGAATACTGTAAATGCTTTGAAAGTGAAATTGACGTTAGGTGTGGCCAAGTATGGTGTCCCATACTCTGAATTTGTGCTCTGCATTTATCCATGTGCACACACATAGCAGTGAGTAGTGAACAAACACACACCATGAACACTGTTTTTTTTTGTTGTTGTTGCTGCGGCACCCGGGGAGCAGTTAGGGGTTCGGTGCTGGTCATTTACTCCCCCACCTACAATTCTTGCCAGTACGGAGACTTGAACCCGTGACCTTTGGGATAAAAATCTGACTCTCTAACCATTAGTATGGAGCATGCTGCACAACTTCTTGTCCAGGCCCTTGGCATTTCTAGGCAGGACTACTGCAATGCTCTTCTTGCTGGACTTCCATCATGCACAGTCAAACCTCTACAAATTATTCAGAATGCAGCGGCACGACTGGTCTTCAACGAGCCCAAAAGATCCCATGTCACACCTCTCTTTATCTCCCTGCACTGGCTGCCAGTTACAGCTCACATCAAGTTCAAGACACTGATGCTTGCATATAGAACAGCCACAGGTTCAGCACCCACCTACTTCCACTCACTATTATGAATCTACATTCCCTCCAGAAGTCTGAGATCCACTAGTGAGTGACACCTCGTGGTACCATCACAGGCAGGCTCAAATTCACTTTCCAAAACATTTTCGTTCACTGTTCCTGGCTGGTGGAATGATCTCCCAACCCCTATCCAGAATGCTGATTCCCTGACGAGTTTCAAGTAACAGCTGAAAACACATCTCTTTCATCACTATTTGACTTCATCCTAAAAAAACGTTTTCTCTTTTCTTTAATCTTTCCCTATCTAGCTTGTACTTATTTGAACAAAGCTTAAAACTTGGTATTACGAGCACTTCCTGCTTCTATTTGCCTCTTTAAGATGAATCGCTTGATGTATTCCCGAATTGTAAGTGACTTTGGATAAAAGCATCTGCTGAATGAATAAATGTAAATTAGGCCATGACTGACACCTGATTCATTAACTAAGTGTTAGGCATATTTCTTTTGATTTTTCAGTATGCACATACTGCATATACAATATTTAAATTTGGAAAATTTACAAATAGATTATAGAACTCTTACTGACAGTGAGAATAATTACTGAAATAATCATCTTATCAACCAAGTAATGAGTAATTGTGAAACTTAAATGTTGACATATTTCTCTCCTTCACTTTCCAGCTGAGTTTGAGATTACTGTTCCCAGAAACACTGTCACTGGGTTTTACGGTGAGGCACTGATCCTCCCTTGCACATTCCCTGTGGACAGCTCATGGGATCTGAGAAGCACCCTCATCCTTTAAAATGTTATATGTTTAATGTTGTTTTCATCAGACACACAAGCTTACCATCTGTAATACAGGACATACTGCCTGGTTGAAGTAACATTTGCTGTAGAAACCCTCTATTTAATTTGAATATTTATTGTATCTATTATTTTTCGTACAATTCCTGTGCAGTGTGATCGAGGTAAGGAGGCTCATTATATGTGTGACAGAGTTGTATTGGAAGTAGTTGTTTGTCATAGTTTTGGACCACAGTATTGGCATCACATTTTGTGTGTGTACTGTGTACTGTAAAATTTGTATAGTTTATTTTATTATTATTATTTTGTATTATTCTTTTCTACCCACTGTAATGTATTCATCACAATTTTTCACCTAGATTCATATTTACATTTTGTAAAAAAAAAACTTTTAAAAAAACGTGGCTTTTGTATTTTGTCTCTTGTTGCCTGTGCACCAGGGTCGAAAATAATTGGGTGTTCGGGAGGAAAACTGCCCCTGCATTACTAAAACTATTACGACTGTTGCAATTAAAGCCAAAAGTAAAACTGAATGAAAATTGTTGATTGTGCCAGTAAATTTAAAATAAAATTTTGCTCACATTACATCAATGATTTTCATGCTAATAGATAATGCATTTTAAAGGAACAAACTTTTAAAGATACCTCATTTGGCTAGTAGGATTATTGGTATTCCTAAGTTATCAGAGTGTATGTGTAGGAGGACTAACTTTAGTAAGAGTTTTGTTCCTACAGCAATACATGCTTTAAACACACAGGAAAATAGCCATCATCTTATACTCTTGCATTTTTTTTGTTCGTGAATGTATTGTGACAAGTTTGTACATAATGGGTAGTTGTCCTTGTATTGTATACGCACCTTCTGTGAAAAATGAATTCCCTCTCTGAGGACAAATAAAATGATCTATCTATAAATGTGAAGTCCTGATTTACTAATACATAAAAAATAAAATAATAAATTAAAGGGATAGTTTACACAAAAATGAGAATTCTGTCATAAATTACTCACCCTCATGTCTTCCAAACCCCAAAAAACCTTCGTTCATCTTCGGAACACAAATTACAGTTTTTCTCGATTGCTTAAACACATTTCTTGAAACTATGCCTCGTATTCTCAAAACAGTAAACACAAATCCATAACGTCTCACCCAATTCCCCAAACATCCTATTTTCAGGTCAAAATGAAGCTCTACACTCAAAACCATTCACTCTTGCTGAAAAACCAAACTTTTCCCTCAGACATCACACACAAGCTTTCAAAAACACACACACTACAACATACTATTACACACTGGTGCAATGAATTCAAAACAATATATCCAAAACTGGTAAGTTATGTTGCTTGTGGTTCTCCCCCTCAAAAACGTTTTCACATGAACACAAAAGACACAACCAATGTATACATTGGCACATTTTTATTCATTCACGTACTACACAGCACAACTGTAAAAAAAAAAAAGTTCTCGGTCATACACTTTCCACCGCCATGCCGAAAAAAACTCCTCTATCGGGTTTAGAAAGGGAGAGATGTTGCAGGCAGAAAGATGTTAGAAAACCAACACTGATTGGTAAACCAGTCACGAACCAGAGCAGCGCGATGGAAGCTGACATTATCCCAAACAACAATGTAACGATGCTGCTCTGGCTGTGCTGGTTCCCTGAGGTCCAGCTGGAACGTATGCTCTCTTAGACCATCAAGGAAAGCAAGGAGGAGCATAGTGTTATAGGGTCCTGGAATGGTATGACGGTGGAGTACCCCTCGTTAGCTGATAGTGACATTCCCTCCGCGCTGACCAGGGACATTTTCAATAGCCCGATGGCCAATTATGTTCCTCCCCCTTCTCCTTCTTTTGGTCAGGTTGAAACCAGCCTCATCCACAAAGATAATTTCATGGGGAACAGGCCGGCCTTCAATCTCAAAGATTCTCTGCAAAACACATGAAACACAGTAGAGTAAATCACTGCCCTGAAGCACAGTTCAAGAGGGCACAAATGGCAGCATAAACTGCTATACTGTGATGGTACACAATACTTCATACGATATCAAAACTCATACCTGAACATATTCGAGAAAAAACTGTAAGATATTTTTGATGAAAGCGAGAGCTTTCTGACCCTCCATAGTTCCTGCCACATTCAAGGCCCAGAAAGGTACCAAGAACGTTGACAAAATAGTCCATGTGACATCAGGGGTTCAACCATAGTTTTTTGAAGTTATGAGAATACTTTTTGTGCACCAAAAAATAAATAAATAACCACTTAATTCAACAATTCTTCTCCTCCAAGTGACGGTGTTCCGCCATTATGGAGAGAGTATCATGACGCTTGCGCGTGTTTTCCTCTGCATGTAAACAAGACGCAGCGCATGCATGTTCTACGTCAGCAGCATCACACGCATGCATTGTTTATGTGCAGGTGCAGTTTAGTTGCATATGTTTTGATGCTTAATTTTTTCTTTGTTTGCAATTTTGATTTTGAATTTTGAACAAAATACCTGTGAAACTTTCGGCACTTCATCATCAAGCTTTTCTAGCATGGAATTTGATTTACAAACACAATTTTTTTTTTACCACACCATTACTTTATTTGGAATAATAAGGACATTTTATATAAACAAAAGTCTATTTTTTTTAACTGGTTTCGAAATAACATTGTTTTGGTAGACCAATTATTTAATTCCGATTAAACTTAAAAAAATTAAATTATCAGCAATTCCAACAACTCTCACCCAATCACTCCCCTATATATGTTTTTCCTATCATTGTAATAATTATTACAGATCAATAAGAGCCCCTTTCCAGAAGGATGTTGCTTCGAAACCAAATGTAATTGCATACTGGAATCAATTTGTGAGTGATGTTGGTTGGAAAAAAAATTCTGGCTTCTGTTCAATCACTATCTCTTAACAAATAAGGTCAAAGAGATATCTTTTAAACTCCTTCACAGAGTATACCCTGCTAAACTTTATTAAACTAAATTTTTAAAAGATACAGATGTAAGATGTAGCTTTTATAAGCGGAAGCCAGAGACATTTGTTAATTTATTTTGGCACTGCCCTTATGTGTCTTTTTTTTTTTTTGCCGGAATGTACTTGATTTTAGTTGTTGACTAATGATGTTGATGAAAATATTACTTTACAGTGGAAAGATGTTCTTTTAGGCATTATTGAAAACTCTAAAGATAAACAGACCCACACTTTTTTTAATGTTTTATTTTAATCGCTAAATTTCATATTCATAATTATACATTTTCAGGGGAAAAATCCATGTTTTATAGTATTTAAAAATTAAGTGAAGCATTATATTGAGTCCATATTGCCCTCAAAGAAACAAAAAGCTATTCGAGTTTTGCAAGCTTGTTCACTCTTTCATGTATTCCTATAATATTGTTTATATCTCCCCCAAGCATTTGCATTTTTTTGTATTTGTTGTTGTTGTAATTGTATTGAATGTGTTGACATTCTGTTCAATAAAATCTTCTCTTGCTAATGAAGACAAATAGCCCCTGAAACCACAAAATAATAAAAGTAAAAAAAAAAACAATGGAAAAATAAAATAAATGACAAATCAATGAATGAATCAATGAGTATATAAATTGTTAAATGATTATTGTAAATTACTGTGAATGAACAAACAATTGAATGAATGAATGAAACAAAGAAAGTAAAACAACACAAATGTATGTTTTTTCTCTTGAAGCAACACAAAGGTTGCAACTAGAATCCTTGATTCTTCAACAGTCTATGATTTCTGGATAAGGATCTGTTTACATTTATTTGAGATTATATTTCAATTCTTTAGAATGTCAGACAACCAAGCTTTGAAATTAATAGATTTGAAAAAAATTGACTTTTTTAGTTTTAAAGCACATAATAGCTACGATCCTGGAAAAAATTTAAAAGTAATATATTTGCTCTTGCATATTATTTCTCCTACGTATTGTTTACTTATTTTGATCATTTAATAATATTTCAGCAATATATTTTGTCTTTGTGATTATTGTCCAAGTTGTAGGCTATTTCTTCTACCCACTGGCAGACAGGTTCTCATGTGATTGATCTTCCTCCGTTGCTCCCTGTGAGTAATCTTTTTGCTTGCTGTTTCAGTTTTTGCATTTTTACTCCTTAATTGTTGTCTAAGTATAGGCTAATACTTTCGTAATGTCTCATTGTCTGATCAGGTGCACTTACAAACTTGTCTCTTGCTGCACAGTTGTCTGACATATGTGCTCCTTCCTCATGATGAGCTCAGTTTTAACTTTCCGTTGTGTTGATAATTTAGGTTTCCTTTTTAAATGTCGTTTTGTTATGCACTACTGGGCCACCATATAGCACAATTTTTCATTAGGAAATACGTACCTCTGGACAACGTTTAGTCACAGAAGCGTTTCTATGTTATGTAAACAATCGTGCCATGTGACTTATGACGTAATGTTCTCGTGACGTACGATACTAGGCGCACCGAGAGCGTTCTGGCCATAGACTATAAAAACTGCTTCTTGCCATAGACTATAAAAACTGCTTCTTGCCATAGACTATAAAAACTGCTTCTGGCCATAGACTCTAAAAACTGCTTCTTGCCATAGACTATAAAAACTGCTTCTTGCCATAGACTATAAAAACTGCTTCTTGCCATAGACTATAAAAACTGCTTCTTGCCATAGACTATAAAAACTGCTTCTTGCCATAGACTATAAAAACTGCTTCTTGCCATAGACTATAAAAACTGCTTCTTGCCATAGACTATAAAAACTGCTTCTTGCCATAGACTATAAAAACTGCTTCTTGCCATAGACTATAAAAACTGCTTCTTGCCATAGACTATAAAAACTGCTTCTTGCCATAGACTATAAAAACTGCTTCTTGCCATAGACTCTAAAAACTGCTTCT
>NW_015505517.1:437400-438223 GCF_001515645.1 Sinocyclocheilus grahami | reverse complement strand
TAAAAACTGCTTCTGGCCATAGACTCTAAAAACTGCTTCTTGCCATAGACTCTAAAAACTGCTTCTTGCCATAGACTCTAAAAACTGCTTCTTGCCATAGACTCTAAAAACTGCTTCTGGCCATAGACTCTAAAAACTGCTTCTTGCCATAGACTCTAAAAACTGCTTCTTGCCATAGACTCTAAAAACTGCTTCTTGCCATAGACTCTAAAAACTGCTTCTTGCCATAGACTCTAAAAACTGCTGCTTGCGCATTCTCGTTGTTCAGGTTGCTATGGATCTGTAATTTTGTCTTTAAGCGACTTCATTGTTTTAATAACCAGTATAACGACAACACAAAAACAAAGTTCTGTTCTTTTTGTAGCGTTGTTTGTTTACCTGATAATGTTAATCTCATTTGTTTTACATGAAGTTCTGTCCTTCGTGAACTGTATGATATCAAGAGGTTTGTGTTAGGGTTTGATTTAGGATGTCGAGGATTGGTGTTTAATAAATATCACTTCTGTATAAAACACTGCGTCTATGATTTGTCCCAATTAAAAAATCAATGTGTGTGTGAGAGAGAGAGAGAGAGATGTCGCATGAAAGAAAAAAAGATGCATAAAGGGAGATAATAAGACTAAGATAGTTAGAGAAAACAAGCGCTAAAAAGCGAGTTTCGGTTATGCCTTTGTCATGTGCTTTTTATATGATAGCAACAGCAGCCAACTCGGTTTAAAACAGGCTAGATCAATAATGCACAATCTTTGGGACGTTCCTGTTATATTCAAGAATGTGTGCTCTTAAACATTAATTAATATTAATACTATATTAATTAACATAA
>NW_015505517.1:435074-436131 GCF_001515645.1 Sinocyclocheilus grahami | reverse complement strand
GCTCAGCATGCCACAGCTTAGGGATAACTTTAACTTTTTTTTTTTTTCCAAAAGATTTGTTCAGTACTGAATGTTGTAACGTTAGGTGGAAATAAAATAAGTCTTAAGAGGAAAGGCTGTAATATGTTAACACTGAAACGGAAAAAACTGCTTATAAGTCTTTTGATTAAATTCTGATTATAACTTAGGCGCTTTCTCTGAACAATAACAGAAGCAAACCCTTCTGTTACAGCACAGATACTGTGTTCTGCCTTTTATAGGGTAGCATAACGACAATGTTTTATATTCATAGCAGTTTAAAAGGGATACTCTAAGATACACAGGCTACAAGGTACATATTTGTACCTTATTTGCCTCAAATGGTACATTAATACCTTAAAGGTACTTATTAGTACTTTAAAAATAAATGTGAAGTTTTAGTACATTTTAAAAGGTTACCACCCCAGTGACAGTTTTGTTTTTCTTTCCCAAGAGTGAACAGAAAAGGGTTTTAAAAAATGGAATTAAAATGATCATAATATGATCACAAACGTATGTTGAGTTTCAGTAGAACTTAAAATTCTTTAACTTACTGAAATGCTTAGAGACATATTAGAACTAACAGATCTTTTACTGGACTGATCAATAAATCGAGCAAAACCGAGACTATTCAGCATTCCTCTCATCTTACTAATAATAACGATTATCCATTCCTTGTTCTGCCAGATTTGTGGTGAAGGTGGCGTAAGGGTTTTTCATAACTCATGCATAAGTACATAAGGAAACAGTTTTATCTAGAGTTTCAGTTTCATTCATCCTTGCCAAGAAATAGCATTACAGCCTCAACAGCTAGATCATTACATTGTTCCTCATAAAGGTTTATAAAAAAATTTTTTTCTCTCCTTCACTTTCCAGCTGAGTTTGAGATTACTGTTCCCAGAAACACTGTCACTGGGTTTTACGGTGAGGCACTGATCCTCCCTTGCACATTCCCTGTGGACAGCTCATGGGATCTGAGAAGCACCGTTATCACCTGGCAGCGTGGACTGGATGTTGTTCACAGCTTCTACTACAGTCA
>NW_015505517.1:429490-431474 GCF_001515645.1 Sinocyclocheilus grahami | reverse complement strand
AAAAAAACTGTGTTTGGCACTTGTATTTGTATTTATTTTGCCTTGTAATATATATTTTTCAACATTTCTTCTGTGGATATCATGTGCAGGTTTTTTGTCTTTCCTTTAATTTGACTTTTTTTTTTTTTTAGCTGATACACCAAATTAACATGGTATATTAACATATACACAGGTTTTTTTGGTGCAGTCATCTGATAAGGTCTTTTTTGACCAGCATAGTAAGAAATAAAGTGATAATCCAATACTGCAAAGGTGTGACTACTGCTATTGGATTTATGTTTGATGATTTACTTGCCTTCATGTGTTATTCGTTTGGTTTTGGTCTGGTTGCAGACTGAATCACAGCAGTCACAGATAGAATCTTGACCAAACACTGAGATCCATCTAACAAATGAAAAGTTTTAGTAGAACAATTGTGGTAAAAGAGGTTTTGTTTATGATAGAAAAAAAAGTTATTCATGATATTTACAACACTCAGCAACATATGTTTAGTCTTGTTAACCTTTTATCAGTGTGGCTGTAAAAACAAGACTTCTGCATTGGACTAGGTCCACCACCAGAAACAGAGAGCTCACAATGGAGTGCGATCTACAATAAATCACACAGAGAACTTAATGAATCACACAAAGAATGAATGCAACACAATGCACAGTACAGCACAGTTTTGTCTTCATAAATATGTCAACCGTGAGAAAAGAATCAACACAAACACACCTGTGCATCTGGAGCCTCAATGAACTGGAAAGCACCAAAGGAGAACTGAACAACATTGTCTGCCCTGGAGAACCTGAATCTTGAAGCACCTGGATTTATCCGGCTTTCCCGTAAACACCTGGATGTGTGAGAGACAGTGTTTTGTGTCTGATAAATGTTCCACAAAGTCACTGTTTTGCTCCACTCACCCATAATTGTCTATGATGCTGTGTTTGGATGCTTGACTCAAAGTGTTGACTGTAGCTGCATAACAGCTGTTGATAAAAAGCTTGACCCCTTGGTAATTATGTCGCATGGAGACCTGCACATTCACCTGCTGACCCAGCAGGTACACAGCAGACCTGACTGGAGAAGACCAGGAGTCTACAGTATAGATACATGAGACCATCAGCATCCTTTTACAGTGCTTGGTTTACAGATTAAATCAGGGTTAGGTCAAAAACATATTTGAAAGTGTGGTAATGTATAAAAAGCTTCTGGGCAAGTTACAACATGCATTGTAATGGCAATCTTTGGAATGCAACTCTTCTAATCTCCTCTGTTGCATGCTTACAGTGCATATATATTAGAGTTGATCCATGAAGTGCCTGCCTGTTATTGCAACTACTTGCCTTTTTAACCTAACGCAACTGACAACACAATTAAAATATTGGCTTTGTTTAGTAAAGTTCATATTCATATGCATATTCATAAACATTAAAGAGCAGGTCATATGGGTTTTTGAAAAATATCTCTTTTGCAGTTTATAACATGGCTATCCTTAAATGAAAACAATCTGCAAAGTTGTTAATCAAAAAGTGCATGATAAATAAAGATATTGTCTCTCAAAAGAGAGAGTCGATTCTGAATCGCCTTAACGAGTCGTCATATTTTCGAATCTTTTGCCTGTTACCGCAAAAGCATACGTCACTGTGTAACAATTTTGCATAAACTCTGCCCGCGAGTCTGACCTGCCCACAAACACTTCCGCTAGTTAGTGTGTTTACATCATGTTGAGAAGACGCTGTGTTCAAGGATACCACAGAAATACAATTCAAACCTTTTGTTGTGTGCATGTCATTTTACCAAGGACTGCTTCTCTAATCTTGGCTTTTATCTTCGTTGGCTTCTTCTATCTTCTTAATTTGGACTAACAAGCTCTCCGAAGCACAACCTGTAAGTACGATTGATAGGTTATGTGTACATTTTCAATTGAGTGCTTAAAATATCACGTTTTTGTGCTAATATGTGATGTATACCTAGTGCAGCTTTAGGTTTCCAGGTAAAGCAC
>NW_015505517.1:425294-429338 GCF_001515645.1 Sinocyclocheilus grahami | reverse complement strand
TTAGCTGTGGGCACGATTCGCTTGCATAAGTGTTTTTGTATTTTATGTCATTATTATAAGAACGGATTGGAGCACTATATTATTGTTTTATGCAAAGGTGCTTTGTCAATGGTAGCACTCGCTAACTTGCTCAAGGACTCCTCTCTTTGCCAATCACAACAGGCTTGGCCAGCTGACCAATCAGAGCAGAGTAGGCTTATGGAAGGGAGGGGTTTGCTCCGAACTTGCTTGGAATGGATCATTTCGAAATCATTGGCAAATGATTCTAATATTAAATGTATATTCTGAGAAAATTACAATGTTTTCTGAACTTAGATGCATTTAAACCTGTTGTAGGGGACTCAAACTAAATATTAAGACACTTTAAAATACCATATGATCTGCTCTTTAAACTATTCTATATTGTTTTAAAACTTTTTATATAATTATACAATGATATAACTGGCAAGAAATCTCTGTAGAAATCTCTGTTGTGTTGAAGATACAGTGGGTACGGAAAGTATTCAGACCCCCTTAAAATTTTCACTCTTAACAATATTGCAGCCATTTGCTAAAATCATTCAAGTTAAGTTTTTAGCCATTTGCTAAAATCATTTAAGTTATTTTTTTTTTCCTCATTAATGTACACACAGCACCCCATATTGACAGAAAAACACAGAATTGTTGACATTTTTGCAGATTTATTAAAAAAGAAAAACTGAAATATCACATGGTCCTAAGTATTCAGACCCTTTGCTGTGACACTCATATATTTAACTCAGGTGCTGTCCATTTCTTCTGATCATCCTTGAGATGGTTCTACACCTTCATTTGAATCCAGCTGTGTTTGATTATACTGATTGGACTTGATTAGGAAAGCCACACACCTGTCTATATAAGACCTTACAGCTCACAGTGCATATAATCAAACACAGCTGGACTCAAATGAGGGTGTAGAACCATCTCAAGGATGATCGGAAGAAATGGACAGCACCTGAGTTAAATATTTGAGTGTCACAGCAAAGGGTCTGAATACTTAGGACCATGTGATATTTCAGTTTTTCTTTTTTAATAAATCTGCAAAAATGTCAACAATTCTGTGTTTTTCTGTCAATATGGGGTGCTGTGTGTACATTAATGAGGAAAAAAAAATAACTTAAATGATTTTAGCAAATGGCTGCAATATAACAAAGAGTGAAAAATTTAAGGGGGTCTGAATACTTTCCGTACCCACTGTATATGTGTGTGTGTGTGTTATTTCATTGACTGATATTGTTATATTATTTATAATTTTTTTTAAATTTATTTCAGTTGTTCAATTGATTTTAATTTAAATTTATTTATATTATTGAATGTTTGAAGCAAGCAGAGAAATATTTCAAGACTACATGTTATTGGTTTAATTTTTATTTTATATTCATATTCATTTTTAACTGGTAGTCTGTTCAGTACTGCATTCATTTTTGCTCCGATATCAAAATTAATATTAAGAATCATCAGTAGTCCTTAAGAATCGACAACTGATTATTTGATAGTGTAACAATTTTTTTTAAACATGGTTCATTATACTACTGCATCATAACTTTGAGAATTCTGCTGTTACTGTACAACTGAAGGACTAGTTTCGAAAGCCTTGCGCGCAACATACAGTAGACAAACTCGATGCATCTGTGAGCTTGCATGTGCCCCATGGGACATTCTGTAAATAAAGCTTTACAGCCTCCATTAAAGATTAATCAAACGCAGAACATCCTCAGTCTAGAATTTAATGGGTCTGTGGTTGTATATCATCCATGCAGCTGTTAAAGTTTCTCTCTGCCTTAGTAGTTGAGTTTTTTCATTTGTTTATGATGAAGCATGGCTCCCCCGTTCTCTGCAGTTTGATTTGATTTCATTAGTTATTGTGCTGCACTATGGGAATGCTCCATCATGCCACTTTACATGAGTGTTTCTCAAGAGCCGCAGGTGCATTTGAAGGTTATCACTACACAGGCCTTTGATTTAAAGCCTTAAAAACTCACTCTGAGTTTTTAAGGTGCATACCCTACTCAGTCTTTCATCCATTCCGCTCTTTAAACAGCCCGTCGCTCCCGGGAGTACATCTTATCCAGCTGAAAAAGAGTGTTTTGAGTCAGTCCAAATAGAATGAATGACATGTGCTAGGGCTTTCATACTGACTGGTTGGCATTCTTCAAGAAATTTCTTTGTAGGCTTTGTCAAACCCAAACATTTCAAACCGTAGTGCTATTTCCTTGGAGAAGAGCAGGTTTGGTCTGGTTCCACGATTCAGTTCTTGCATCTGCCTTTAAAATGGGGTGGTCTTCGTCATTCAGACTTCACACTTCACACTGCTGTCAGGGTGAGATTGCCAACTTGCATGGTTTTGGTGCCTTTTTAGAATATATGAAATGGAGCTAAAGGAATTGTTCACCATCATGTTGTTCCAATCCCAGTTTCTTTCTTCTGGGAAACACAAAAGGAGAACATTTTGAAAAGTGTTCACACTGCTTTTTTCTATACAACAAAAACTTTCAGTGAACAGGGACTGTCAAGCTCCAATAAAGACAAAATGGCAAAATATATGTAGTCCATGTGACTTACAGTATTTCCCATTCTCAAGCCATATGATGGTTTCGTGTGAGGAACAGACAAAAATTTAAGTCTGTTCGGCCATAATTCTCATATCTCATTCACAATTCTGCGTAGGGCTGGGCTATATGGCGATAATTATAACAATAAAAATGTTCATATCAGTCGATATCGATAATCATGATAAATTTCAAATCTTTATTTCTTTTAAGTACAAAGGCAGATTTTTGCTCCTAAGTGAAAGTTGTAGAAAGCAGACTGTTAATTGTGGTTTTAAACTACTCTTTATTATCAGTACATAACAAACACTTCACGTTTTTGAATTCGTTACACTTTCCCAGTCATTTTTCCTTAAGAAAATAAATATCTTCAGCACAGTTTGCAGTACAGTTTTATCGCCCAGCCCTTTTAAGACCTCTTTTGTGGCATTTTTTCTTTTCTTTTTTTAGAGCTTGACAGGCCCTGATTACCATATGCATTTGTTTTATTGAAATGAGCAGTTAAATGTTGTTCAAAATATTTTTTGTGTGTTTCATGAAGGAAAGTAAGTTATGGAATTTGGGGGGAAAATTATGGGTTGGAAATAGGGTTGTAACGGTATGAGATTTTCACGGTATGGTAATCGTCTCAGAAAATTTCACGGTTATCACGGTGTATATTAAACAATAATTCTTATCAGTAACAATGACTCTTAAATAGGGCTGGGCGATAATTCGATAACGATAATTATCGCGATAAAACGGTATGAAGAGTTCGATAAACTTAAAAGAAATAAAGATTTGACATTTATCATGATAATTATCGATATCGCCTGATATGTAACCATTATCGTGATAATTTTTTGGCCATATCGCCCAGCCCTACTCTTAAAAGAACAAGAACAAGTTATTTGAGTGAACAAATCCTTTATTACAACAAACTTGAAACTATTTTAATGAAAGTATTGAAGTCTCCCTTCTGAAAAAAATTAAATAAATAAAAAACTATTAAAGATAAAGCTCTACATCTTATGTATATCTATATCACACTTTAACATTTTAATTAATGTTTTTTAATGAAAATGTATAACTCTTTTGTTTTTGGCAAAGTTAAAACATGGACAAACATGATATTCCTTGAAAACAATGTTTAAATAATTTTATTATAAAGAATATTATTATTGTTGTTATTATAACTTTGAAGTGCGTTGTACAATGCTAATATATTTCTGTCATCATTTCAATCATTTAACCAAACTTTTATTTTGACGGGTTGTAGTGGACCTTTGAGTTTCAGAGTGTATTTGACAATGATTTTTCTCAAATAAAACTAGGAAATGCTTATTTACGTTTTCTCTTAGAGCAGCTCTGCTGATGTTCATGTTTATGTATCTTAAATGCTGAAAACACCATTTATGTATGCGCACTTCAGTATGCAGTAGATAAAACGGCACCGCTCAGAGAGATGCAGAAACAAGCAGATTATTCATATAGCGAA
>NW_015505517.1:424075-425284 GCF_001515645.1 Sinocyclocheilus grahami | reverse complement strand
ATTTAAGGGGGTCTGAATACTTTCCGTACCCACTGTATGTGATGTTTATCGGTCAAGTGCAGACTGGAAAATGTGTGATATAAGACTGTTATTGCATAATGATAATGTGTTCCTTTCTATAATATGGTGTATTTGTTCATAAAAATACAGCTTGCCGTGTGACCCGTGGTCTTACCATCCATCAGCTGGATCCAAAAGTCACCAGATCTGCTCCTGATAAGTTTGCGCAATAGGGTCCGAGATGTGGGACTCACCACCAGACTGTGCACATGATGCTCCCTAAATAATAAACAGAACAGTGTTGTTCCTCATCCTGAACTGTAAACACACAATTAGCTAGGGTCTTACCTCTTACATAACATCACAATTTTGTGATTGTACCTTGGTCAACACCTTTTGTGACAAATCAATTTGGGCAAAAAATTGAACATCTATTTTACTATTGCAATGCTGCAGCAATGATGTCAAACCCCAGAAGATTCAAATTCGCCATGGGTTCCCTGGGGATTTTCTGAATTTTTGTTATTGTATTTTCATGAGTAAAATAAAGTCTGTGGTATACATAATTTATACTTGTACGTTTTGTTGTACAACATAAACTGCACACATTCACATCCCAAACATTTTTAATGTAGTTTTTACCAGAGCTGGGTAGATTGCTTACAAATTGTAGTCGGTTACTGATTCCAAATTACATTACAATAATTGTAGTTAGTAATGTAATTCATTACATTACACATTTTAGGTAATATAATCAGACTACTTTTTGGAGCTTGTAAATTAACTGCAGGGGGTTTAGAATTTAATGAAAAGCTAATAATTAATTAAATCATAAAAAGGTACAATTTTAAAATAACATCAATCAAAATAAAACGCTTACTAAAATAATAAATTATTTTAATTTGTTTACCTGCATATCATGTGACCATTAACCAATGTCAGACAACCGTGACCATACACGTGATACTTAATTATTCAAATAATTTGTTTCATTGAATTGCATTTTAATGTGTTTAAAAGACAAAAGCTTTTCAAAGCTATAGTAATACAAGGTTAAACAACCTAGTGAGTGATAATTCAAATAAAAATGTGTTCATCAGTAGTTGATGCAATGTTGAAACACTTCTAAACCTGAAATTACTTTTGTAATTTTGAAAATAGTCATCATTTTGTTACTACAGTGAAAGTAACAAAAACTTGTAAAATACA